>NC_134484.1:291202415-291424915 GCF_040206685.1 Ascaphus truei | reverse complement strand
AGCCCTTTCTCAAGGAGTGTGGTTAGGGCTGAGCATTGAACACATTAATATAGCCCCTCCTGTATATTCAAATGCACCTGACAGAATTACGTGCTTATAATTAATAGCACTTTCACCTAGTGTGGCAAATTGGGTGAGTCACACAGATCAAAACGTGTATTATCTCATCACTATAATGAGTTTTGCTTATAAAGTATTAATTATAAGCACGTAATTCTGTCAGGTGCTTCGCCTCGGGCCTTCAACTCATCCAGCCAGGGCATTATTAGCCAGTAATGTCCTGTTCTTCGGGGATAATTACTTAACTAACCTACACTGTATATTTAACAGTATAGGTATGTAACCCTGGTGAAAATGGGGGCTATATATCTTTTCTCCTACTGGTGTAAGTCCTGTTAAGGGCAGGCCGCCAGTAGTTAACATGGGTTTTCCCCCCGCTTAAGCCCTGCCTTGAGTGATAGAGGCAGGCCTCTGACTCTGTGTGCAGGCCTGAGACAGTTAGTATACTGTGGCTAATATACCAATGTGATTTTATGCAGTCACTCTCCTAGCCTTCTTCCTTATTTATTTCAATAAGGAAGATTATTTGGTATGTCATTAAGGGGGTGGCCCTGGACCTTTGTACCACACCCCTCTGTACAACTACTATTTTATTATTGATTAAAAGGATTTTAATATATTCCATCATTACTATCTGATCTATCTGAGGGCATTCAAGGGGGAATCTTTTGTCTGTTTGTTTACATTATCCCTTGTCCCCTTTTGCACCTGTATACGATCTCTGACTATCCACTGATTACTCACTCTACTTTAGCTAATGCGGGAGCCCTCCCTTTCCCTTTCCCTTTCCCCCTCTCTTTTCCCCTTCCCTTGTTTTTTCAGTTACTACACGTGGATGTATGTCCACTTTTGCTCCCAGCTCGCATCCATACTTTATCTAGGTATTAATATCTGTTTATGACTATGGCTGGTTTCCTGTCACAATTGCCAGATTTCGCTGCGTGGCAAACCAAGGCAGCTAATGTTTATTCATTAGATGGGGACATCACCGAAACAGGTGTTAATAGTATAAATACCTATTTTTCAGGTCTGGAAAAAATATACAAACAAAGGGCCAAACTATGGTGGCAAGTTGCAAGTTTAGAAAATTATCTATCTACAGACCTCATTCCAAGAGGCCTAAGAGTTGATCTTGCCCCATCCACACCACATACTGACCCTGAATTCCTACTTAAATGGAATAATATACTAGGCATCTGCTCAGCGTCCCTTATGAAATTATTGGTTGAGTCTGATAATGCCAAATTACAGGTAGTTAACACAGAATTAGCAGTACACCGCAATGATGCGGACAAATGGAGAGGCAATTCCGAATTTATCAGTTTAGAAAATAAATTGGAAGAAACTATATGTATATTTACGCGTGAACTTAAGGAACGTAAACAGCGTAAATATTTTCGGGACAGTAAGGATTTTAAAAAAGGCAAAGTATACAAACAGAAAAAAGAGAACAAGAAAGTTCATTTTCACCATCCAGAGTCCTCAACTGACTGGGACACCTCCAATGAGGAGAGTGATGGTGGTGAGAGAAGGGAACCAGGACTAGTTGAACCCCCCAGGGTGGGTTTTTTAGATCAGGATCCCCGCTACCCACCACCCCAAGACAGAGTAAGACCAGAAGAGGCAAGATGGGGTGGGTTGCGAGACAGAGACACTTGGGGCTACAGGGGGGGACCAAGGAGACGATCCCATCGAAGCAGACAATAGACACTATTGGTGATTTTGGTCAGGTTGTAAATTTATCCAGTGTAGTCCTCAGTGAGGATCAGATGGCGGTCCAGGAAAAGGGACTTTCTTTCTCACCCACTGAGGACTTCAGTAAATTCGACTGGATTAAAGACACGTATCTCTTCGGACGCAAACTGTTATTGCATAAATTCTTTAAGAGAAGAGCTCAAAACCAGCTAAGGGCAGTGGGGCAAGAAGACTTTGACGATCAATACTTAGAGAACATCAGTAATCTAGCAGCCCTAGAAGAGGAGAGTTTAAGGGTTCCTGGCGAAGGTCCCTTCTCTACCTTGAAACCTAAATCTAGATTTACACCTGCCCTAGAGATCTGTTCGAACGTAGCTACTTTTATTGGGTTAGTTACCGCCGACCTTGAACGCCTTAGGCCAAGATCTTCTCTCACTAATCTAAGTCGTTCCAAAAGGCAGGCATTGTCAGATTTAAGAGTCAACACCCTTATCACGATCAAGCCCTCTGATAAATGGGGTAACGTCGTGATAGTGAACACCCCTGATTATGTTAAAGACAACTTACGTTTATTATCTGACAGAAATTGTTATGCACTCCTGAGAACTGACCCAACGATCACCTATGTGCGTGACTTGAAATTGATTCTGGATCAGGGTATTTACACCAAAGCTCTTTCTAAGAAGGAAAGTGAGGCACTCCTCAATAAAACCCTAAGGATGGCCACTTTCTATTCCCTCCCTAAGATACATAAAAGTCTTGAAGCCCCTCCTGGATACCCCATTGTTTCAGGAATTTCCAACTTGACAGAACAATGTAGTGTGTATGTGGATCAGGTCCTTTGCCCCTTTGTGATTTCGTTGCCTTCTTATTTAAGGGACACGAAGGATGCACTCAACAGACTTAAAGAAGTGTCAATTGATGATGATACACTACTCATCAGCCTGGATGTAGAATCCTTATATACATCGATAATACATGAAAAGGGCATCCAGGCCGTCGAGTATTACCTCAAAACACGAAGTTGTGATTTCAGCAACCACAACATATTAGTGGTGGATCTATTAAGATTCATCCTTACTCACAATTTCTTTACTTTTGACGGTAAAATGTATCACCAGCTCCGAGGCATTGCAATGGGGACCACCTGTGCCCCCACCTACGCTAATTTATATCTGGGGTGGTGTGAGGCAGAGGTGGTCTTCCAGGAACAGTATCGTCTGTATACCTCACACATTATGCTGTGGATGAGGTATATAGACGATATCTTTGTCCTGTGGAGGGGCACCAAGTTGCTCTTTGATGAGTCTATTGGTAAGCTGAATATTAATTCCCTCAACCTCAGACTTACATCTGAGACTGACCATACAAGCATTACGTTCCTTGACCTCACTATCACTAGATCTCCCCAGTGAGCCCTAGTCACGTCCTTGCACCGTAAATCCACTGCTACCAACAGCATCCTCAGAGCTGACAGTCACCATCCGAAACACCAAATTAGGGATATCCCCATAGGTCAGAGGAGTAACTGTTCATCTCATGAGGACTTCGAGATACAAGCTTCTGCTATGAAGCTTAGATTTAAGGCAAGGGGATACAGTAATAGATCTATTAAAAGGTCCTATCAAAGAGCTAGATTCACTGACAGGAACACACATTTGGCCGACAAAGTGACTTCCACGAATGAGAAACAGATCATACACTTTGTCGGTACGTTTAATAACCAATGGTCAGAAATTACAAACATTCTGAATAAATATTGGTACGTTCTTCGTGAAGATGAAGACCTTAGAGAGATACTTCATGAAAGAGCTACTCTAGTCAGCAGAAGAGCTACTAGTATCCGTGACCTGTTGGTTCATAGCCACTACCAGAGACCAACCGCTGGTACATGGCTGGCCAACAGGTCCATTGGTTTCTTCAAATGTCACAACAGCAGAGCCTGTTCATCATGCACACCAACAAAAACATTCAATAACTGGAACGATACACACAGTTTCATTATAAAGCAATTTATTAACTGTAGAACTGTGGGGGTTATATACCAGATTATTTGTACCTGCAATAAGAAATACATTGGAATAACCAAACGACACCTACGACACAGAGTATTGGAACATCTCGGTGACATTTGCAATCACCGTGATACTCCAGTTGCCAACCACGTTCACAACCACCATCAGGGCTTAGCCACAGTTTTACAGTTCATTGGCATTGAAGCAGTCTCCAACCACAGCAGAGGTGGGGACTGGGACAACGAGATTCTTAAACGAGAGTCTCGTTGGATCTACACCTTAGGAACCCTTACCCCGAAGGGGCTGAATGAGGAATTTGTGTTCTCTCCCTTTATTTGAACCCCTTTGCTTACTGTATGTGTGCTTTTGTTCTAGGCTCTGCGATTGTGCATTTGTTTTACCATTCCTGTCAGTTTTACCCTTTGCCTTACCTTTACCCTGGGTCTGTTTTGAGTTACACCTCAGGGATAAATGGGCATCCACCTGACCAATTTGCCTTATCCTTGTACTTACATTGTTTCTGTATTTGTCTGTATTTTGTGGCTTTTCACTGTCCCAATTGATTTGATCATTTTGGGATTTAATGACTCACTCAAGTGATCTTTGTAACGTATAAGCATTTGGCAATATGTGTTTCCCATAGTATGGGGCATATAGATACCTTATAGAGATCCTAAATTGCACAAGAATATGCATGCCATCAACATTGACTTAACATAGCCTTACAGCCATTGCTGAACAAACAGCTGATCAGCGCATTTTTTCCAGCCACTAACGGGCATTTGTATATTTCCACATGACCCTAGATGTAGTGGGTCCTGTGTGCTAGTCACCCTGCTAACACACATCAAACTTACTATTGTTAAGCTAGCTGTAACGCCGTCTGCCTGCACAGAATATAACTAACATAGACAGCTTCTGGCATTGTGACAGGTTACTAAATAGCAGCACAGGGGTTAAATTTCCGCGTGCCTGCCATGACTACCATCTGTTATAAATTGCGCATACCCACAGCGTGCACTCACCTTTGAGAAAGCGCGAAACGTACGTCAGGTGACCATACGGCGTGAAGTCACCCTACAGCACGGATCACACTGACACGCGCTCCAGCTACTTCAGCTGTTCCAGCTACATCACTGCTACTCTGCTGTTACATTGCTGTGCAGTCTCCCATCCCCCCACTCCTTTGGGCAGCACAATCCAGCATTTGATACACCAGAAATTAAGCTAAATGTATCGTTTTCATAGCCCTTTATGTTGACATCATGCTATTATGCTCTGAGAGGGGGTACTCATTATTTAAAGTGTCTCTATGTTTGTAAGTCAGTTGCTATGCAGTTGCTACATATTGAGACTTTTGTGTATATGTGTGTGGCACGGCAGTGTGTTTATTTAGACTGCTGCAATATGAGTCTGACTTTGAGTAACTAGGATTGGCATTTGATATTATCCTTCTGTTTACCACCAGTATATACACTCCCTGTGAGACTCATACTTAGTGTTTCAGTACCAGGAGGACACTAGCAATTCATCTGATATATGTTGTCATCTCATACATTTCTTTTCATATAAAAGCTAGTGTATATGAAGTTTTCTGTTCATGAGGGTATAACTTGATACGGTCGGTGAACCAATCCTCAGGGCATTACACATGCACACTTTGTGCTAGCCCTCTCCAGGATTATATATCTTTGCTAGTTGTTTTTCTCCATTTCATTATGCTGACCATACTTATTGATCTGATTGTGTCTGTAATGTGATATTCACGCTGTTATTTGATCTACATCATCACAATCAGGCTAATTACTACAGTCAGCCTGTTTTGGTATTTTACAATTACCTCCATAGAATCCATCTCCTCCAGATTTAGTATCAGCAGCCTTATATTGTATAGACTGGTGATTCTTTTAAACTTAAGTGCTGCCTTATCATAGGCTAGCACACTTTTCTGCAGGAATTTATTTATGTATACTGTGGCTAATATACCAATGTGATTTGATGCAATGACTCTCCTAGCCTTCTTCCTTATTTATTTCAATAAGGAAGATTATTTGGTATGTCATTAATGGGGTGGCCCTGGACCTTTGTACCACACCCCTATGTCAAACTACTATTTTATTATTGATTAAAAGAATTTTAATATATTACATCATTACTATTTGATCTATCTGAGTGCATTCAAGGGGGATCTTTTGTCTGTTTGTTTGCACCAACGCGGGAGACTCAGGCCCTCCTGTTCCTCACAGGAATGCACCACCAACATCCATGTAGCCAGCCCTCACTACACCCTAGAGGTCCAATTTGCGACCGGGGGGGGGGGAAAACATGGGTTACAGGTATAATATAATACTCATATACCATCATGTGAGAATTTTATATCGTCACTAATTCTTAAGTGACAGTGAGTATGGTTACTCTACAATGTTAAGTTATGTCACACTAATTTATCTATATACCTATAACATAGGTGTTATTACCATAATACCATTATGTCAATGTGTAATATTGCCATTAAATCTTACGAGTAGTATATTTTAATATCTTACGAGTAATGTACTTGAATATTCTAAATATACTTTTAGTATAACTGATTATACATTTTGTATAAGTGTTTATCTTCATAATGATTGATATTATTGAGATCTTCTTACTCTTACTGCAATAGCTACAATATTTATCAATTTTCTGGTAATTTTTTGTGTAATTAGGGGTGTATATATTAACATGTATTAGTTACAGCAGTGCGCAAACTGGGGGGCGCAAGATTATTTAAGGGGGGTGCGGGCTGCGTGCGTGGAAACCTGGGGGCGGTCAGAGCTGTGCACGGGTGGCCAGAAGCCGAGGGGGCGGGGCCTTGCTGCAGGGCCTTCCCTGCACACAGACAAGCCCTCCTCCTCCTGTCTGTTACCCGCCTGTTTTCAGCAGCACATGGGGGGACCTGAGCAGGCTTAGGCCTCGGCCATGTTACTTGCTTGCTGGCAGAGGCGTGCTGAGGCGAGCTCCCGCTCAGCACTGAGCCCCTACAGCCGTAATTACAGCGGCTTTAGTAGGGGCTCGTCTACGCTTCCGCAAGCATGCGGAAGCGTAGGTCTTAGGGAAATGTAAAATTTCCCCGCTTGCCGGCGCGCAGGGTCGGTCACGTGAGCGGTTCTCCCAATGAGGGCAAACCAGCTCCATGACGTCACTGGCCCGCCTCTGGCCTGCCCCCGGCCCACCCCCTAACGGCGTGCAGGGAAAGCACCCGCAGGGCCAGGGAAAGCACCCGCTTTCCCTGAGCCTCAGCGCGCCTCAGCACGCCAGCGGGAAGCTTGGCCGAGGCTTTGGTTACAACCAGGTGTGTGTGTGGGGGGGGGGTTGTGTGTGTGTGTGTGTGGGGGGGGGGGGTTGTGTATGGGGGGTTGTGTGTGTGTGGGGGGGGGGTTGTGTGTGTGTGTGTGGGGTTGAGTGTGTGTGTGTGGGGTTGAGTGTGTGTGTGTGTGTGTGTGTGGGATTGAGTGTGTGTGGGGGGGGGTTGTGTGTGTGTGTGTGTGTGTGTGTGGGGTTGAGTGAGTGTGTGTGTGGGGGGGTTGTGTGTATGTGTGTGTGGGGTTGGGGTTGTGTGTGTGTGGGGGGGGTTTGTGTGTGTGTGGGGGGGGTTGTGTGTGTGTGTGTGTGTATGTGGGGGGGGGTTGTGTGTGTGTGTGTGGGGGGGGGGGTTGTGTGTGTGTGTGTGTGGGGGGGAGGGAGGGGGGTTGAGTGTGTGTGTGTGTGGGGGGTTGAGTGTGTGTGTGTGTGTGGGGGGTTGAGTGTGTGGGGTTGAGTGTGGGGTTGAGTGTGTGGGGTTGAGTGTGTGGGGTTGAGTGTGTGGGGTTGAGTGTGTGGGGTTGAGTGTGTGGGGTTGAGTGTGTGGGGTTGAGTGAGTGAGTGTGTGGGGTTGTGTGTGTGTGTGTGTGTGTGTGGGATTGAGTGTGTGTGTGTGTGGGGTTGAGTGTGTGGGTGTGGTGATTAAATGCAGTGGTGCACAAACTGGGAGGCGCCCCCGGCGCAAGTTTATTTAGGCAGGACATGGGCAGCCGAAGATGTGCGCGAGTGGCCGAACAGGATAGTGCAGGTGGCGGCCACGTGATTCGGAGGTACGGGGGAGGAGCATGCCCCAGCGCTGTGATGTCAAATGCTCCTCCCTCCGGTGTCTGCCCTGCAATAGCGCTGTGTTTCTGCTCTCCTCCGCTGGCAAACTGCTTCGCTGCGATCCTCTGCAAGTGAAAGGGTAGGCTTCCACTATATCAATCATACTATGAATGTACAGAAATAATTAAAAAAAAAGTGTAAAAACTTCCCCGCTCGAGCTTGCAAAATTATGCAGGACACCCTGTGCTCGTGCTTGGAGAGTTGGTATTCTCACCGCTCTCAGCAGCAGCGTGGACGCAGCCTAATTTTGCAAGAGCGAGCTGTTGAAGTATGTAAGTATTTAGACTGCGCTTATAGTACCGGCGATGCGACGTCACCCGAAAACAAATGCATTGTCGATGAGTTATAACGCTTTTTATTGGTCAGCTTGCTGTATTTAGTTAGCTCCAATGATCATTGTGGCTACCCCCTGACGAAGTGTCCCACGGGACATGAAACGTGTAGGCGAGCCATTGCATGCTGGGTGTAGAGGGAGAAAGGGGGTGGCCTGGTATTAAAGGGGTTGCACCCCATTTGGCCATCCCCTGACCTCACCTGGGAGACAAGGGGTTAACTGGGCTGAGGTCCAGAAAATGTGATTTAACCCTTGTTATGACATGAAAATGTGTATTCCCCTGTTCCCATGCTTTATTGTAATATCTGGTTTAATCAGTGTCTGCATCACACACACCCTAGGATCCATCCGGGAGCACAAGGGTTAATAGTTCTTTAGTGATTATAGCCCTTTGTGTAATTTTCCCACCTTTTCAGGCACCATTTTGCAGGGTCCCATAAGCCGCCATTGGAGCTCCATGCGTTTCAATGGCGAATCTTGCTGTGTTGGTCCTGTTTCCTGCGAAGACCAGCAGATGGCGACCGAGAGGAGGAGCGGCGGTTTTCCATTGTAAGTCAATGGGCCCATTGACTTCAATGGAGATTCCTCGAAAGGAGCTTTCCAGGAACGAGTTGGCTGCCGTCCAAACCGCAAAACCGCAAAACCGCAAAACTGCAAAGCGGATACTTTTTCAATAAGAGAGCTTTGATCACTTAGCAGTCAAGTTCAACGACAAGTGGCGTGGGAATAAACAGTTCTAGAGCACCTAGAAATAAAATTCTGTTTGCCCCTAGTTCCTAGGCCTCCCCCCACTCGACCACAACCGGGTCCCCGAATCCTGGACCCCCGATAAGGGTCGAACCGAGAAGAGCGGGTCACGCCATAGGTTCCAATGGCGGTGGCAGAAACAGCTCAAGAAAACGGCTAAGTGTAAAAAGCTGAAATTTAGGAATCCATAGCTCCGGTTACGGAGGGTCCAGAGAGCCAGGGTTTGGGGTACCTGTAGTCACTGCTCCGACATCGCTGCAGAACCATCCTTGACCCTTTTGGACCAACCCGACGGGGTATAGACCCCCTTGAAAGTTCGGGACTTTTCCCATAGACTCCAATGGCGGCCAATCTCCATTGACAGGCTATGGCGGAAAACCCCCATTGACTTCAACGGCGGCGTAGCCCCGTTGAAAGTCTATGGCGGCGGATTCCCATAGCCGCCAACGCCGGCGGTTTGCCATTGAAAGTCTATGGCGGCGAAGCCTGTTGTTTTCAATGGGGATTTAGTGAAAAACCGTGATTTAATTGACAGCGGAGTTTCTTGTATTAAAATAGGAAATGATTTAAGGTGTATTTGTGTAACTCCGCTTTCGAGGGTCGTAGCAAGTCGCAAATTGGACCCTAGGGTGTCCCAGTTCCGGCATTGAGAACTGGGAAGTTTGGACCTTTAATATGTTTGTGTTTTATCTTTAATACTGTGTCCCAAGGTATGGACAAAAACCAGAGGAAATTCCTCTAGCCATAAGGCAGCAGCTGGTCAGGGAAGCGTCCCAATGTCTAGAAATTAAGTGCTGTTCAAAGGAGTTTATCACCTCCACTGTTTACAGGAGGGCGGAGATTACTCAAACCAGAGCAGGCTGTAAGTGTCCCATTTCACACCTTACAACAAAGAGTATCCTGCAGGAATTCCGTTTAGTAGACTGTCTGGCATCCCTGATGCAAATGTGGGATTACAGAAATGAGACCCTAGAGGCCAACTGCGCATGTGCCAACTAGCTGGGGGGCATGTATCAAAATGTGTTCCCACGTTAATGACTGGCTACAGTAATTGTGATGCAATCACCTGTACTCAATGTTAAGGATAGGGTTACAAAAGGTTTATAAACTGTTGTCCACCCTTTATCCTTGGTCTTCTGATATCATCTTGATTGTACCTGATTGCGAGAGAATTGCTATGCAACATACTTCTCATCCCCCATCCCCAAAGTAAGTGTACTTCTTGTCTTGTTACTGTACTATATCGTGTGTTCACCTATCCAAAGGAATAAATATACTTTATTATATCTAAGCCTTGTTCAGTTCAAACCCAGTTATTTGGTGTAAATTACAACCTGTCATAAGCTATCGTCACACTGGGCACTAACGTGATGATGCTACAGGCCTAACATTGCTTACACGGGTGCTGGAGTTACTACAAGTGGATGCCGGCCTGGAACTTCCCCTTAGCACATACCAACTGCGATCTGGAGAGGGGAATCCTGTCTGGACTACGGATCGTCTGTTTGAATTTTTACCTGCCTAGTGTACTTGGATCCATATGATCCTTATTTTATTGTAAGTTTTGTACTTTTCTTTTAACGCTACTATAAATTGTTATATATTTTGAACGCTTAGTGATTCTTTCCCTTTTTCTGCGCTGCCATCCTTTTGTCTTTATGTATGTGAGTCTTCTCTAGTCCCGCTGATCATGGGAGATGGGGAGCAGCATTGAAGAGGGATTTTAAAGAAAACTTCTGACGGCCAGCACGCATTTAATACTGTCCTACGTTGTTGTTAACCCCTTCTCTCCAGGACCGGTTGCCACTGTGCTGGAACAGTCTTGCGTATTCACATCATGGATCAAAAATCACGAACACACCAGGGATTGCTCGGTAGGCACAGTTATAGACCATTCCTGCCTACCTTTAACATGAGTGCCCAATCCCCATCCTGAGAAGATTTAACCCACCAATAGCCGCGTTGCCCGCAGTTTGCAAAACCGGGCAAAAAGGCTTCCCTGTTTGCAAAGCGCATGTGTCGGCTTGACACCTGGGCAACATAGCATACCTGGTGTGCACCCTCTTTCTGGCACCTCTTAGTCTGAGGTTTGGCTTGAAGGTGTCAATGGTCCGGATCTACGACTACTTAAGAATCCAGCCATGTATACATTAGGGTGCTCTGCGGTATTTCATCCCTGACACTCCTGGTCAGCGGAATCCCTTTGAAGTGTCAGGACTAAAATACCTGCAGCTCATCCACCCCCGACCTATTTACAGGTCAAAGGAATTTTTCCCGGGCTTATAGGAACAAGTCCTGCCCATACAGTTTAAACACACATTTTACACGCTTTATTAAAACATTATGTTCTGGGTGTATTTGTACTGTAATTTTTCCATGTAAAGGTATGTTGTGTTTTACCACATATGCACTCCAAAAATCAGGGTGCTGGGTGCTTCCGTTCTCGAGTTAGCCTTTCTAATTGAAATGCCGGCTTCGGGGACTCAAGTTCACCGAATTCTCACGTCAATTGACATAGTTCACACGTCAATTGACTGGCCGCCTTTCAAGTCAGAAAGCTAACCGAGGAACGGACACATTCTATCGGTACAGCTAACCGCAAACCACTTATCCAATTGACTTGTGGTTACAGGTCAAACCCATAGAAAATGGATACCCATGCTTTACATGGACGGCTTTAACCGCAGCCACACTTATTCAATCAGATAAAGTGCAATTTGTCTGCACGAAACGCGTAGAAGGTTGCAGCCTTCTGTTTTTATGTCCACACAATAAAGAAACTTTTTTGCCAGACCTGCCATCACCCCCTTCTTTTGCTGTGCGTTGCACCAACCCATATTGCATTGGACTTCTCCCCACTGGCAACAGCACGCAGATTGAGAGGGACCACTGGTGACACATTCGTGAGTACTTACCTGGGGCCAGCCCAATGAGGTTAGGGGGGGTGTTTTTGTGCATTTACCCCTGCCTTCAGGGCATCTGGAGCTCTTTATTAGGTTGAATATCTTATGTCCCAGAAGTGTTCCTTTCACAATAATTTGCAATAGGATTCCATGCTTGAGCACCAAATCACCTCACTGTATATACACTTATTCAATCAGGGCTTGCTATGGTACTCACTACTCCCAACTTGTGTCTCCACAGAATATAGCAGGCAATTCATTTTCTTTTAACAGCAGGCAGGGAATGGCCTGCAAATGGGGGGTAAAAATGGCTGGGACAGGGCAAACACAGTAATGCATGGCAAACAAGATTAACCCCTTCATTCCCAATGCGAGGGGAGGATGACCAGCCGGGTATAACACCTTTATTCAGGCCTGATCACCTCCATCCTCGCCACACCTCCCCCACTCAAAGCAGAAGGGCTGCCCTGACCACCTTGACAGGTGGCTGGGCTGCCCTACCAGCTCTTGAAGTCAGTATGTCCTGAGGGTTGTCCTGGCGGGAAAGGCCATCCGTAATGCCATGCTCACTTCCCTGCTTGTGCTTGATGGTAAAGTCAAACTCCTGTAAGGCAAGACTCCAGCGTAAGAGTTTAGCATTTTTCCCAACACCCTCTGTAACCAACTCAAGGGATTGTGGTCTGTAATTACAGTGAAAGGTCTGCCATAAAGATAGGGCTGTAATTTCTTCGGATCCCATACTATGCCAGCCAGCCACTCCTTCTCAATGGTGGCATATGCCACCTCTCTGGGCAGCAGCTTGCGGCTCAGATACACCACGGGGTCTTCACTGCCCTCCTCCCCCAATTGGCTGAGTACAGCCCCAATGCCATAGTCCGAGGCATCAGTCTGCACCAAGAACTTCTTTGCATAATCTGGGGCAGCCAAAATGAGAGCGCTGGCTAGTGCAGTATTCAATGCCTGAAAGGCGACCTCAAAGGCAGGAGACCAGACTACCAGCACAGATTGTCGCATCTGGATCAAGTCAGTCAGGGGTTTGCAATGGCGCTATACTGAGGGACAAACTTTCTGTAGTAGCCTGCGGTGCCTAAGAAAGCCATGACTTGCTTCTTGGTTTTGGAAATGGGCCACTGCACTATAGCTTCCACCATTGCTGGTTCTGGCTTAAGATGCCCACCACCCACCTTGTGCCCCAGATACAGTACTTCTGCCATCCCTACTAAACACTTGGTGGGTTTTCATGTGAGTCCCGCTTCCCTAATCCTGGCTAGCACCGCAGCTACATGCACTAAGTGTGAGTCCCACGAGTTACTAAAGACAGCAATGTCGTCCAGGAACACCCTTGCAAACTCTTGCATACCCTCCAGCAAGCGATTGACCAGGCGTTGAAAGGTAGCCGGTGCATTTTTCATCCCGAATGGCATCATTAGAAATTCATAGAGGCCAATTGGGGTAATAAATGCTGACTTTTCTCTAGCCTCCTAGGTCAAAGGGATCTGCCAGTAACCTTTACTGAGATCCATTGTCGTCTGATACCTTGCCCCCGTGAGTTCATCTAACAACTCATCCATACGGGGCATGGGGTAGGAACCTGACACCGTGCCCGCATTGAGCTGCTGGTAGTTCACACAGAACCGGATGGTTCCATCCTTACTAGGTACCAAGACTACCGGGCAAGCCCAAGGGCTCTGGGACGGTACAATTACCCATAGGGCCAGCATCTCTTCTACCTCCCTCTCTATACTGCCCTTAACCTCTGCTGACACTCTGTAAGCGTGCTTATGCAGAGGTCTCAGATCTCCTGTCAGCACTGGGTGATTTGCAATGTGTGTCTTCCCTGGCTTGTCTGAGAACAGAGCCCTATACTTCTCTAGCATAGCCCTAGCTTTTGCCCTCTGCCTGACACTCAGCTGAGATCCTATCTTAACCTGCTCTACTGTACCTCCCTGCCTAGCCTCCCCCAGGGGATAAGACAGAGCATTGCTCACCGGATTCCCCCATCGGTGGGCTGCAAATGGCCAGCACCGACGCCACACTCAGTGCTATGTACTCCTTAAGCATGTTGATGTGATAAGTTTTATTTCTCCCTGTCTCAGCATCTACCTGTACAACATAGTTGCACTAGTTCATCTTTCATAGTACTGGATACGGTCCCGACCAGGCAGCCATTAATTTGTTCTCCCGAATGGGCTTGAGAAAAAGTACCTGCTGTTCTGGGATAAAATCTCTGCTACGGACATTCTGATCATGGGCAAGCCTTCTGCTTGGTCTGAGCAGCCCTAAGGTTGTCCTGTGCCAACCCCATAAGCATCTCTAGCCGGTCTCTGAGATCTATCACATACTGTAGCACAGAAGCATCAGTATTGGTACTCTCCCCTTCCCATCCCTCCCGTAATAGGTCCAGAGGTCCCCGTACCCTGCGACCATATAGCAGCTCAAAGGGAGAGAAGCCTGTAGATTCTTGCGGTACCTCTCGGTATACAAACAGCAAGTGCTGCAGGTGAATCTCCCTGTCTTTTCCCTCTGCCTCTATAAAGGTTCGAAGCATCTGCTTCAGGGTACCATTGAACCTCTCACACAGTCTGTTGGTTTGGGGGTGGTAAGGGGTCGTGCGCTGGTGCTTCACCCCGCACGCATCCCAGACACTGGAGCAATTCACTCATGAATTGCAACTCCTGACCGGTTAGGACCTCACTAGGGAAACCTACCCTAGAAAAAATGATTAACAAAGCCTTAGCTACCGCCCTAGCATCAATAGTGGCAAGCGCTACCACCTCAGAGTACCAAGTGGCAAAATCCATCACTGTGAGGATGTAGCGCTTCCCGGACCAGCTGGGAACCATGAGAGGTCCCACAAGGTCCAAAGCTACCAGCTGAAAGGCTTACCCTATTACCGGTAATGGGCTCAGGGGTGCCTTCACACGGCCACCCGCCTTATCTACATGCTGGCAGGCATCACAGGACCGGCAGAACTCTGCCACCTCACTGGATGCCCCCGGCCTGTAGTAACGCTGCAACAGCCGGGCTCGCATCCTAGCGACCTCCTGATGACCCGCTAGTGGAATGGAGTGGGCTACCCACAACAACTGCTGCCTATACTCCCGGGGTACCCCTGGCTGTCTCTTCCCCGTCCATACCTCATCTAACCCAGTGGTCCCTTGCTCTCTATACAGGAACCCGCGGTGCCACAAGAAGTAATCAGACCCCTTGTTTGGCTTAGACTCGGATGCCCGCAGTCTCATGCCCTCCAAGCTGGGATCAGAACGCATTGCATCCCTAAACTGGGCACCTAACTCTGGCCACGCTCCGGTCACATCTGAGTCAGGGGGAGAGGGAACAGGTACAGGGTGTCATGCTGTGCCCACCACAAACAATACGAGACCCTCTGTACTGAGGTGGGAATAGAGATAACACCACGACAGGCACGGGGATCCGGTCTGGAGTGTGGGTAGTTGAACTCGCCGGGTCAGGAGCGGAGAGAGTAGAGGTGTCGTAATACTTGCCAAGGTGAGGGTAGGAGAAGTCCGTAATGTACAGTAGAAGGTACTAGTCGCTGGGGTCGGTGCAGGAGAAGGTAGAATGGTCGAGATCCGAGAGTCGAGTTCAGGATAGGAGAGTTGTGGAGGGTCGAGGATAGCCAAGGTCGGAGTTCCAGAGAAGCGGTAGTCCAAAAGCAAGCCAAGGTCAGATCCGTTCATCTGCAGCTGGAACATCGGAGGGTGAGGTGTTGATGGGGAGACGGGATGGATGAAAACCAAAGTTGATGACAAAAGGTGAATTTTAAGTGGATTCATTCCGTAGGGAGTTGTGGGCAAATTCAGGCCAGGGGGGAAGGTCCACCCAATCATCTTGTGTATCCGAGATAAAACAGCGTAAGTACTGTTCCAGCGTCTGGTTGGTTCTCTCTGTCTGACCGTTTGTCTGTGGGTGGTACCCGGAGGAAAAATGAAGAGAGGGGCCTCTCCTTGGGAAAAAGCATGTCAGAATTTGGAAATAAATTGGGGACCCCGATCGGACACGATGGTTAATGGAACTCCATGAAGGCGAAAAACCTCTTTGACAAAAATATCAGCTAGGGAAGAGTAAGCCTTTGAGAGGAACGAAATGAGTCTGCTTGGAAAAACGGTCGATGATCACAAGAATGGTATTCATACCCTTGGACACGGGTAATTCCACAATAAAGTCCATGGCCAAGTGGTTCCATGGGCGATCGGGGACAGGAAGGGGGTGTAGAAATCCTTGGGGTTTGTTGCGGGGCGTCTTGTTGCAGGAGCAAGTCAGACATTGTAAGGGTCCGCGCTGCGGGTATACCCGCGTCCAGCACATCCTTACCTTTTTCTTAGGCCATTCGGGCTCCCCGGTTGCATTCCCCGCTCCTGGCTGCTTTACCTGCACTTCCTGCCCACGCGCATCAGCCCTATGGGCGCGCGCACCCAAGCCGCCATTGGTTGCCACCAGGCACCTGACCCCGCCTCCGCTGACGCGGGGCACGCTCCTTGCGTGTCACCGTTCGGTCCCGTCAGCTCCGCCTCCCTGCTTCTCCCTCCTTGCCTGACCCTTCCCCTGTCCATCCCTCTGCTCCTCCTCTTCTTCTCTCTGCTCCTGGGTCCTCCAGTGCACCTTCCCCATGCTCCGCCTCCTCGGACGTCACGCACTTGCCCGGCACGCCCCTTCCCCATCTGCCTTGCCTCTCAGGTCCTCCTTCCCTTTCTGTCCCTTCCCTTTCTGTCCCTTCCCTTGTCCGTCCCTCTGTTCCTCCCCTTTCTCTGACCACTCCCTTTGCCTTTAGCAACTCTCCTCTATCTGGGCCTTATCTTGCTCACTCCTCTGTTCCTCCCCTCACTCCCATTGGTTTCAAACTTCCACACTCTGCTCTCCTATTAGGTTCTTCTTCAGGTCACTCCTCCATCACTCCCCTTTCTCTGATTGGTCCCAGCCTCCTATATAATCACTCTTCTCCATTTCCTCTTTGCTCTGCATAGCTTCTGTACCTTGGTGCTGTCTGCTGTTGCCTGGCCTCTCTTGTCTTTTCAGTGCTGCTCCTGTCCCTGGAATCTTTGCTGACCTCCCTGGATTTGATTTATTTATTGATTTATTTATGTTATTTCATTTTTTATACATTTTTAATTCATTTATTTATTTATTTATTCAATTATTATTCATTTTTTTGAGCATCTCCTGATGTATGCCATTGTCTGACTGTTCCATTACTTATGGGTGCCTTTACAATCAATATGTATGTGTATTATCATTAATTTACCATACAGTATTAGTCTATCCTTTCCTTTCCCCTCACCTTTTTCCCTCCCCTCCCTACACACCCGCCCCTTGATTCCTTATTTGTCTGTCTGGTAAGGATTTTCCTTCATCGTCATTGCCAGGTATGATCTTTACAGGCAATTTGTCCGCTCCTCCCCTATTAGGGAGGGTATATAAGGTCACACTACACATCACAAACTACTCCTCCCCCTTGAGATAGCACGCTGTGACACACGAAACGTACGTCGGGGTACGCGTGACGTCATCACGTTGGCGCTCACGTGGTTTGTGTTTGGAGGCGAGATCAGTCCGGGATACTTCCCAGGGCTGCAGCTGTTCACTTACTAGTGCAGGACACACTACATCAGGTTGTATACTCATCATTTGGTTGATTTATTCAGTGTCTGTGGGGAGTTAAGCTCCTACTCTCCTGCTGTGTGTGTTGGCATTATTTTTGCCTGTACAGCCTCACATAGAATTTGTGTGAGACTGGTGTTATAAGTACAGCATATCACCATTTGTTAGTGCGATTTAGGCATAAGATATACTACACTGCCTATTCCTCTCACCACCATACACGTTTGGGGACTTTTAACTATGCATTTTTATGGTGTTTCGTCGGGTTTTAATTATTTAATAAAACTTTATTATTTTTGTTGAGTTTGACCTTTTGCGGCTGACCCCACTGTGGGATTTGGCTATTTTTGGCTTCCACTGTAATAACACTTCTACCTTTAGTGTTATCTATCATGAGTGCTACTATTGGGAGCTGTATGTAATCCTTGTGATTACTTGTGTGTTTCATGTTGCCTTCTTTCTCCTAAGCACCAGGTAGCTTTTGTTTATGTTTATTTTGTGGTTGTTTTGTTTGGTGAGCGACGTGTTCTCTGTGTGTTTATTGCTGTCTGCTGTTGCCTGGCCTCTCTTGTCTTTTCAGTGCTGCTCCTGCCCCTGGAATCTTTGCTGACCTCCCTGGATTTGATTGAAGAGTCAAACCCCGCTCATGCTTCCTAAAGTAGATCTTGAAGTAGATCAGCTCTCCCCTCTTGCTGCTGCTGTGATGTGAAGCCACCCCTCCTCCACCTGTTACTGTCGTAGGAAGACTCCGACGTCAGATTGTAATAAGAAATAAACACAGAAGCGCACCAAGGGTTAAGAAATATGTAATAAACAAGTAGTATAATAACAAGTAAAAACTTACATATAAGGATATATAAGTCCAGTAGCAGCCGGTGCACAGGTAATAAGTCCAAATGAGTTGGTAGGCGCAGGAGGCATGTGCTGAGACTCACAGATCAGTCCCGCGCGCTGGGGCTGGCTTGCTCGGCAAAACTCAGTTGTTACTTCCGGGTTGCGGCTTGTTGCAGGACCCGTATTGAGTAGCCCTCCACAATCGCCGGTATTCTCTGTTTCCAACACGCATCTCACTCAAGCGAGCAGATGAAAATAGCTCAAGTCTTTGTGGGAGGGCTAGAACTAATACAGCCAGGCGTCTGGATACCAATGTGCACTGTGTGAACTCCGCAACGCGTTTCACACAATTCAGTGCTTCATCAGGCGTGGTTTAGGACACTTACAGGGGGGCCTTTTATGCAGTCACTCCAGTGTGAATTCATTAAATAAATAAGTGAATATATATAATATGCACGGTGAGTGCAAGGTTACTTATCGGACTGTGAGTGTATATAAACACTCACATATGGATGTTGTAATGTATGTGCTGATATGTGTTTAGTTTTATAAACACATAATCATAGATATAAATTATACAATAAGTATAAATATACAAATGGAGTGTTAAATTAATACACTGCTGAAAGCCACCCATGTATGTACGTGATAAAAACATACTTGGTCATGTATAAATAAATAAAATAATTCTACAAGACCACAATTAATCTCATTAATACAAACACTACATGGGGGAATGAATAAATTAGAAAAAGAAAAGGAAGTGGAAAGGCAAGGAAAATTGGTAAAAAAATGATGAGAGGCGATGGAAGGGAGGGGGGGAGGGAGGGTGGGAAAAAGAGGGAAAGGGGAAGGAAATAATGTGATCACAATACAAACCTAATACCCATCTATCTTAAAAAAGGTGTAAGTTCAATATAGTCATTGAGACCTCCTGGGTATTTCGACTGCAGTGTAAAAATCCAAAATTGCTCTCTTTTGGCAATTTGTAGATCTCTATTTCCTGCTCTAATACTACCCATGATCCTCTCAATTCCCATATATTGTACACCCACCGTACTACAATTATGTAAATCTTTGAAGTGGGCCAGGAGGTGAGTGAGGGGTTTGGAGGTTGCTTCTAGTTTGGGAATATTGGTAATATTATGTAGATGCTCCATGATGCGTAACTTCAAATTACGTCTAGTTCTGCCCACGTATTGCAGACCGCAACTGCATTGCAGTAAATACACTACATACGTGGACAGACAATCAACGTAACTTGAAATTTTATATTCAAGCCCTGTAACAAATGATTTAAAAGATTTGTGGGTTAGCATCTTAGGGCAAATCTTGCATCTGGCGCATCTACTGTATGATTGCCCACCACTCCTAATGTATCCCTCAAATCTTTCTTCATAGGTTTATCGGTGCCTTTTAACAAACTGGGGGCAAGAATAGTTTTGAGAGTTTGTGCTCTTTTAAAAACAATAGGTGGTTTTTTTGCAATGAAATTTTTTAGAATGGGATCCATAAGTAGGATGTGCCAATGTTTTGACAGAATTCTTTTTATAAAATTGTGTGATTTATTGAATTGGGTGACAAAGAAGGGTGTTTCTTGTTTAGCTTTAATATAGTCTGCAGTATTAGATTCAGTTATATGTATATTATCGGTTTGCTGACCATTATAAGTACTTAGTTTGTTTTTAGTAGTCTGTTGTTTTTTACTTTTCTTTTTTAATAATGATTCTCTATTTTTGTTTAATGCTTTAAGGTAGGATTCAGAGATAAGCTCCTCTTGATAACCCTTTTGTCTAAAGCGTTCAATAAGTACCTTAGACTGTTCCTTATAGGTATCAATATTTGCACAATTTCTTCTGATACGAAGAAATTGGCTATAAGGAATGTTAGCAATGCATTTCTTTCATGTCCACTCTCGGGGTGTAAATATGAGTTAACATTGGTTTCTTTAAAAAAGGTTTTAGTCAAGAGTGAATCCCCCTGAGTACAGATAATCAAATCTAAAAAGGTAATATGATCCTTCTGGACATCACTGGTAAAGGTGAGGTTAAAGTTATTAACATTGATTTTATCAACAAAGCTATCAAATGATGCCCTGTCACCATCCCAGATGACCAAAATATCATCAATATATCTCCTCCACAGTTTCAGCTGTGGAGGAGACACACCGGAACCCCAAATATGCACTGACTCCCACAATCCCATATAAAGATTAGCAAAAGATGGTGCAAAGCGTGTCCCCATAGCAGTGCCGCAGTGTTATAAATAAAATTGGTGCTGGAATAAAAAATAATTGTGTTGAAGAATAAATTATATAGAATCATGAATGAAGTGGTGTTGAATGAGTGAAAGTGTATCGTGAAGTGCTAGGTAAAAGTCTATAGCCTCCAGTCCACTCTGATGTGGTATAGATGTGTAGAGTGCCTGAACATCTAAAGTGGCCAATAAGTATGTGTTGATCCAAGGGAAATCAGTGAGTAAAGTAAGAACCGAAGTCGTGTCTAATAAATGTGATGGAAGTGTGGGCACAAGTGGTTGTAAAAATGTGTCCACATATTGGGAAAGATTAGCTGTGAGAGAATTAATACCAGAAATAATAGGTCGCCCGGGTGGATAAATAAGTGATTTATGAATTTTGGGTAAGTGATAAAGAATGGGGATGGTGGGAGTAGTGCAAAAGAGATAATCGTATTCTCCCTTTGTCAGTACCCTCGACTTTCGTGCCCCCTCTAACAATAATTTTAAGTCTACTTGATATTGTATGGTCGGATCCTTAGGTAATTTGCAATATGAGTTGCTATCAGATAACAATCTCATTGCCTCCTTACAATAATCAGTCCTATTTTGAAGGACAATGGCCCCACCCTGATCTGCCTCTCGTAAAATGACATCTTGATTGGTATTTAATTGGCGTAATGCCTGCTTTTCTTGGGTGGTTAAATTATTGGTATAATCTAAAATTCTCTTCTTGTGATAAGCATAGTTTTCCAAAATCCTTCTCTACCAGTTTGTTAAAGATCTCGATATAGTGGCCCCGAGAATGGTATGGGTAAAAGACTGATCGAGGCTTATAATTGGTACGATTCACTGGAAAATCAATATGGCATCCATATAACCTTCATCAGCTAAGTTGGTAAGGTCAACTAAAGCAGCTTGTTCTTCAATGGTAAATTCCTCAATGTTGGAACATACATTGGAGAATGCTGATTCTGATGTACTTTGTGCAGTTGAAAAATGTCTGCCCAGTGTGAGTTTGCTAATGAATTTTTGAAGGTCCACATATAAGTCAAAATTTTGAGCTTTACATGTGGGAGCAAATGAAAAACCCTTACCTAAAAACATCATATGGGTATTATCTATGGTGATAGAGGATAGATTGAAAATACCATTATTAATCAATGTAGTATTATCTGGGTAGTTTTTTTGGAGGGGTGTGGTGATTCCTCCTCTCCCCCTTGTTCCTCTTTGGAATTCTCTCTTTTTCTGGATACCTTCTATTTGGTCTCTGGTGGGTGATTCTCTCTAACTTGTGTGTTTCATGTTGCCTTCTTTCTCCTAAGCACCAGGTAGCTTTTGTTTATGTTTATTTTGTGGTTGTTTTGTTTGGTGAGCGACGTGTTCTCTGTGTGTTTATTGCTGGCTGCTGTTGCCTGGCCTCTCTTGTCTTTTCAGTGCTGCTCCTGTCCCTGGAATCATTGCTGACCTCCCTGGATTTGACCCTTGCTTTGAACTCTACTACGCTGCTCTCTGGAACCCTTTTAACCTTGCTTTGGACTTCTACGCTGCAGACCTCTACAACCCTTGGACACGGCACACGGACAAACTACTATGCTGCTCTCTCCACTCCATGCCCCAGGCTACGGACAATCGATTATGCTGCCCTCTCCAACCCACGACCCTTGGCATATGAACTTAACCCTTCTACGCCGGAGCTGTCAAGTACGGTATCATTTACATTCGTGTTACCCGGACCACCTACGCTACTACCACACTCCGGCCGTGCCCCCGTTTGCTGCTAGGTGTGTGGTTTTACCCTTTCCACCTCAGTCCCGGGGTCTCGTCTGGCTTGTGGGCAGGCCGAGCGTTACATTATGCAGAGCCCAACAGACCCAGACCCCCCTGAGGTGGAAGATACCTTAACCACCATTTCCAAACACTTTAATTTTTTGGGCAATCAAGTCTCCGCTCTTAACCAGCAAGTTAATACCCTATCTCTTCCGATTCCCCAGGGTAGTGTCCCCACGTCTTCCTCCAGTGTATCCCGTGAAGGATCAGGTCCCTCTGACTTGTGGATACCTACCCCCAGTAAATACGCAGGAGATTCACTTGCATGTCGCGGTTTCTTGAACCAGTGCGAAATACAATTTTAGCTGTCACCTTCTCGCTTCCCCACGGATCGTACTAAGGTAGCCTACGTGTACTCCCTCCTCACCGGAGATGCCTTAGCCTGGGCCTCACCAATCTGGGAACTGAAACCCGAACTCACTTACAATTATGCCAATTTCAAAAGAGAATTCCGATTAGTGTTTGACACTCCTGGACGCAGTGATATGGCGGCATCTTCTTTGTTCTATATTTCGCAGGGTCGGAGATCAGTGGTGCGCTACGCTCTGGAGTTCCGGACTATTGCAGGGGAGACGGACTGGAACGATGGGGCTCTCTACGCCGCCTTCTGGCAAGGGCTTTCGGAGACCCTAAAGGACGAATTGGCGACTCGTGAGAGGCCATCCTCCCTAGAGGCTCTGATCGCTCTCTGCGTTCGGGTGGATCAAAGACTTCTGGAGAGGCAGGCTGAACACCAACGTTCACGTACTGCTACTTCTCTGTCCTCTAATTCCAGATCTCCTCTACCTGTACTGCCCGCACTGGAAGCCCCGGAACCCATGCAACTGGGCACACTTCACCTCCCTTCTACGGAGCGATTACGTCGGAGGTATGAGGGGCTGTGCTTCTATTGTAGTTCTCCTGGGCATATCCTACCACGCTGTCCTTCGAAGCCGGGAAATGCCAACGCCCAGTGAGGTATGGAAAAGTCTCACTGGGTACCATCTCTGCTTCTTCTCTTCCCTCACAGCATCTCCCTAAACGTCTCCTATTGTCAGTGCTCCTTAAGCACACGAAAATATAGACCCCTGCTAAGGCCTTACTTGATTCCGGTTCCGGAGGAAATTTCATAAACCAGGCATTTGCTACTCAGCATGACATTCATCTCCGGGAGAAGGCCTTTACGGTCGGATTAGAGGCGATTGATGGTCGACCCCTGCAGCCAGCCTTTATTACCATGGAGACACTTCCTCTTGAACTCTATATTATTGATGGACATTCGGAAATGATCTCTTTTAATGTCATTCACTCTCCTTCGGTTCATATCATCCTGGGCTTGCCATGGATGCAATTACACAATCCCATCATCAATTGGATGGCCAAGGTTCCTGTTCTATGGAGATCCTCTGAAGTAGGAGTTTCTGCTCCATTTGCAGCGGTATTGGCTGTCCTGGAGACCATGTCCCCACAAGACGTCTCCCTTCCAGACGTCTATTCAGAGTTCCTGGATGTCTTCAGTAAGGCCAAATCCGAGGAGCTTCCCCCCTCATCGCCCTTTTGACTGTCCGATAGACTTAATTTCGGGTGCTCCATTTCCCAAAGCCAGGTCTTATCCATTGTCTTTGCCTGAGACTGAGGCCATGTCCCAGTATATCTCAGAAAAGCTTGCTAAGGGCTTCATTCGGAAATCTAGTTCCCCCGCTGGAGCAGGATTCTTTTTTGTAAAGAAGAAGGATGGGACGCTTCGTCCCTGCATCGATTTCCGTGGCCTGAACAAAATTACCATAAAAAATCGTTATCCTTTGCCTCTTATTCCGGAGCTCTTCATTAGATTGCAAGGCGCGACCATTTTCTCCAAACTTGACCTAAGAGGAGCATACAACCTGATTCGCATCAGCAGAGGAGATGAATGGAAGACCGCGTTCAACACACGCAGTGGTCATTATGAGTACCTGGTGATGCCGTTCGGGTTGTGCAATGCCCCTGCAGTTTTCCAAGACTTTATGAACGAGGTTTTTCGGGACCTATTGAACTCTTGAGTAATTATCTACTTGGATGATATCCTCATTTTTTCTAAGACCCTCGAAGAACACATTCTTCATACCAAGATGGTGCTCTCTCGTTTATGGGTCAACAAACTCTATGCCAAGATGGAGAAGTGTGTCTTTCATCAATCCTCTACTACCTTCCTGGGGTACATTGTCTCAGATCAAGGCTTCACCATGGATCCGGAGAAGCTCAATTCCGTACTCGAATGGCCTCAACCTAACTCCTTAAAAGCGATTCAGCGTTTCCTCGGCTTAGCAAACTATTACAGGAAGTTCATCGCTGGCTTTTCTACTTTGGTGGCACCCATCACGGCCCTTACCAAAAAGAGGGCCGATCCATCCTCATGGCCATTGGAAGCCACCCGGGCTTTTGAATCTCTTAAAAGAGCCTTTGTCTCAGCTCCGATTCTGCGACATCCCGTCCCCACCCTCGCCTTTACTTTGGAAGTTGACGCCTCCGACGTTGGAGCTGGTGCGGATCTCTCTCCAAGGACTACTCCCGAAGACAAATTACACCCCTGTGGGTTTTTTTCTAAAAAAAATTCTTCTGCAGAAAGAAATTACGACGTGGGGAATAGGAAATTGTTAGCCATCAAGATGGCTTTACAAGAGTGGAGACATCTCCTGGAAGGAACCAAAGAGCCCATTTCCATTCTGACAGACCACAAGAATCTATCCTACATTGAAGGCGCTCGTCGCCTTGGTCCTCGTCAAGCTCGTTGGGCCCTGTTCTTTTCTAGGTTTAATTTCACCATCTCTTACTGTATATTCCTGGTACTAAGAATATCAAAGCGGATGCACTTTCCTGACAGTTTATCACTAAGGAGAAGTCTCAAGATATCCCGGAGAATATTCTACCCTCCCAGTTGTTTATTGCTGCCGCTTCTTTTGACATTCTAGACAAGATTATGGAATCCCAGACTCAGGTTCCCAAAGGGTTGGAAGTTCCTGATGGTCGTCTTTACGCTGCCCCACGTTTTCATCTCAAAATTCTGGAATGGAGCCATTCCTCCAGATCTGCTGGCCATCCCGGCTTTAAAAAGACCAATGATTTAATTCGACGAACCTTCTGGTGGCCCAACATGTTGAAGGATATCAGAGCTTTCCCCTCTTCATGCTCAGTCTGCGCAAAAAATAAATCTGTCCGTCAAAATCCTTCTGGTCTTCTTCAACCCCTCCCGGTACCGGATAATCCGTGGAGTCACATTTCTATGGACTTCATTGTGGATCTTCCCCGATCTAATGGCATGACTACCATTCTCGTAATTGTCGACAGATTTTCTAAGCAAGCTCATTTTTTCCCCCTCAATGGTCTCCCCAATTCCAGTACTTTGGCCGACATTTTTGTAAAGGAAATCTTCTCTATTCATGGTGTCCTGTGGTCCATTGTTTCAGATCGGGGTACGCAATTTGTTTCTAAATTCTGGTGTGCATTTTCCCAGAGGTTGGGCATTACCCTTCTTTTTTCCTCAGGCTACCACCCCCAAACAAATGGGCAGACCGAACGTATGAACCAATCCCTGGAACAGTATTTACGTAATTTTTCTTCGGACTCTCAGGATAATTGGGCTGAGTTACTCCCTTGGGCTGAATTCATCATCAACTCTCTTAAGAACGAGTCTACCCAAGAATTACTGTTTTTTATTAACTACGGATTTCACCCTACTTGTCTTCCCATGCATTCTTCCAGGTTCGGAGTTTTGGCAGCAGATGAGAGGGTATCTTCCTTACAGGAGTCATGGAAAAGGATTCAAGCAGTGCTTTAAAAATCTGTGTTAAGGCAGAAGAAACAAGCAGATAGGCTCTGTCAGGAGGGCCATAAGGTCATCCCTGGAGAGAAAGTCTGGCTTTCTTAAAAAAATATCAAATTGAAGGCCCCAACCCCTAAATTGTCTCCCAGGTTCCTAGGCCCTTTTTCTATTCTGAAACAGATTAACCCTGTGGCCTATCAACTCCAAATGCCTCCATCTATGAAGATTTCACCCGTCTTCCCTCTTGAAACCTTTTATTCAAGGCAAACGATTCGCTCACCCCTCCCTTCGACCTCCCCCTCCCATTGTACCTGGACAACAGGACTTTGAAATTCAATCTATCATTGATTTTCGCATCTCCAGGGGCAAACTGCAATTTTTGGTCCACTGGAAGGGATACAGACCTCAGGATCGTTCATGGGTTTCACATTTGGATGTTCATGCTCCTTCCCTTCTCAGACGTTTCCACCAAAAATTTCCCCTCAAACCATGGTTGGTTCGTCCGGAGTCCGACCCTCGAGGGGGGGGTACTGTAAGGATCCACACTGTGGGTATACCCGCGTCCAGTGCATCCTTACCTTTTTCTCAGGCCATTCGGGCTCCCCGGCGGCATTCCCCGCTCCTGGCTGCTTTACCTGCACCTCCTGGCCACGCGCGTCAGCCCTACGGGTGCGCGCACCCAAGCCGCCATTGGTTGTCGCCAGGCACCTGACTCCGCCTCCGTTGACACGGCGCACGTTCCTTGCGTGTTGCCACTCGGGTCCCGTCAGCTCCGCCTCCCCACTTCTCCCTCCTTACCTGACCCTTCCCCTGTCCGTCCCTCTGCTCCTCCTCTTCTTTTCTCTGCTCCTGGGTCCTCCAGTGCACCTTCCCCATGCTCCGCCTCCTCGGACGTCACGCACTTGCCCGGCACGCCCCTTCCCCATCTGCCTTGCCTCTCAGGTCCTCCTTCCCTTTCTGTCCCTTCCCTTGTCCGTCCCTCTGTTCCTCCCCTTACTCTGACCACTCCCTTTGCCTCTAGCAACTCTCCTCTATCTGGGCCTTATCTTGCTCACTCCTCTGTTCCTCCCCTCACTCCCATTGGTTTCAAACTTCCACACTCTGCTCTCCTATTAGGTTCCTCTTCAGGCTGCTCCTCCGTCACTCCCCTTTCTCTGATTGGTTCCAGCCTCCTATATAATCCCTCTTCTCCATTTCCTCTTTGCTCTGCATAGCTTCTGTACCTTGGTGCTGTCTGCTTTTGCCTGGCCTCTCTTGTCTTTTCAGTGCTGCTCCTGTCCCTGGAATCTTTGCTGACCTCCCTGGATTTGACCCTTGCTTTGAACTCTACTACGCTGCTCTCTGGAACCCTTTGAACCTTGCTTTGGACTTCTATGCTGCAGACCTCTACAACCCTTCGACACGGCACACGGAAAAACTACTATGCTGCTCTCTCCCCTCCACGACCCAGGCTATGGACAATCGATTACGCTGCCTTCTCCAACCCACGACCCTTGGCATACGAACTTAACCCTTCTATGCCGGAGCTGTCAATGCGGTATCATTTACATTCTTGTTACCCGGACCACCTACGCTACTACCACACTCCGGCCGTGCCCCCGTTTGCTGCTAGGTGTGTGGTTTTACCCTTTCCACCTCAGTCCCGGGGTCTCTTCTGGCTTGTGGGCAGGCCGAGCGTTACAGACAAACTTTGACGAATTCATTCATGTCTGAATTAACCTGGGCCACCAGAAGTTCGAGTGATGAGGTCAGATGTTCTCTTGGCCCCTGGGCACCGGTGGATCTGGCAGAGTGACCCCATTCCAGAATCCTTTTGCGGAAGCGAGGTGCAGCGAAGAGACGGCCGTCGGGAACCTCTAGAGTCTAGACCCTCCGGGATGTTGGCCTGATATGCGAGAATCTTGTCCAGCACGTTAAATGTGTTGGCAACAAGAATGTATTTAGCTGGAAGGATGGTCTCCAATTTAACCTCCGGCTTATCCTCAACTATGATCTAGCGGGAAAGTGCGTCGGCCTTCAGATTTTGATCCTGGTATGAACGAAATTATATAATTAAAGCGGGGGAAAAAAAGTGACCATTGGCTTGAAGAGCTCCTAGACGCTGGGCAGTCTCAATATATAGAAGGTTTTTATGATCTGTAAGGATGGTAATTGGAGTCTCTGTACCCTCAAGCAAGTGTCTCCACTCCTCCAGAGTGAGCTTGATGGCGAGTAACTCGCAGTTACCAATGTCATAGTTCTGTTGGGTCGTGGAAAATTTCTTAGAAAAAAATGCGCAGGGGTGAAGTCTGGCCTGGGGAGACTTCCTCTGGGATAAGATGGCTCCAACTCCAATGTCCGAGGCATCCACTTCGAGGGTAAATGGGAGACTGGTGTCTGGATGAGTCAGGATGGGTGCCGAGATGAAGGCCTCCTTAAGAAGTTTGGAGAACCGAGTGGCTGTTGAAGGCCAAGAGGTAGTATCTGCCCCCTTTTTCATAAGGGCAATAATGGGAGTGACAATGGACTGGAAGTTCCTGATGGTCGTCTTTACGCTGCCCCACGTTTTCATGTCAAAATTCTGGAATGGAGCCATTCCTCCAGATCTGCTGGCCATCCCGGCTTTAAAAAGACCAACGATTTAATTCGACGAACCTTCTGGTGGCCCAACATGTCGAAGGATATCAGAGCTTTCACCTCTTCATGCTCAGTCTGCGCAAAAAATAAATCTGTCCGTCAAAATCCTTCTGGTCTTCTTCAACCCCTCCCGGTACCGGATAATCCGTGGAGTCACATTTCTATGGACTTCATCGTGGATCTTCCCCAATCTAATGGCATGACTACCATTCTCGTAATTGTCGACAGATTTTCTAAGCAAGCTCATTTTTTCCCCCTCAATGGTCTCCCCAATTCCAGTACTTTGGCCGACATATTTGTAAAGGAAATCTTCTCTATTCATGGTGTCCTGTGGTCCATTGTTTCAGATCGGGGTACGCAATTTGTTTCTAAATTCTGGCGTGCATTTTCCCAGAGGTTGGACATTACCCTTCTTTTTTCCTCAGGCTACCACCCCCAAACAAATGGGCAGACCGAACGTATGAACCAAATGAACGTATGAACAGTATTTACGTTATTTTTCTTCGGACTCTCAGGATAATTGGGCTGAGTTACTCCCTTGGGCTGAATTCATCATCAACTCTCTTAAGAACGAGTCTACCCAAGAATTACTGTTTTTTATTAACTACGGATTTCACCCTTCTTGTCTTCCCATGCATTCTTCCAGGTTCGGAGTTCCGGCAGCAGATGAGAGGGTATCTTCCTTACAGGAGTCATGGAAAAGGATTCAAGCAGTGCTTTAAAAATCTGTGTTAAGGCAGAAGAAACAAGCAGATAGGCTCTGTCAGGAGGGCCATAAGGTCATCCCTGGAGAGAAAGTCTGGCTTTCTTAAAAAAATATCAAATTGAAGGCCCCAACCCCTAAATTGTCTCCCAGGTTCCTAGGCCCTTTTTCTATTCTGAAACAGATTAACCCTGTGGCCTATCAACTCCAAATGCCTCCATCTATGAAGATTTCACCCGTCTTCCCTCTTGAAACCTTTTATTCAAGGCAAACGATTCGCTCACCCCTCCCTT
Source organism: Ascaphus truei (assembly GCF_040206685.1). Classification (NCBI taxonomy): domain Eukaryota; kingdom Metazoa; phylum Chordata; class Amphibia; order Anura; family Ascaphidae; genus Ascaphus; species Ascaphus truei. The sequence continues at coordinate 291,395,089 of NC_134484.1, read as the reverse complement.
CGACCTCCCCCTCCCATTGTACCTGGACAACAGGACTTTGAAATTCAATCTATCATTGATTTTCGCATCTCAGGGGCAAACTGCAATTTTTGGTCCACTGGAAGGGATACAGACCTCAGGATCGTTCATGGGTTTCACATTTGGATGTTCATGCTCCTTCCCTTCTCAGACGTTTCCACCAAAAATTTCCCCTCAAACCATGGTTGGTTCGTCCGGAGTCCGACCCTCGAGGGGGGGGGGGGGTACTGTAAGGATCCACACTGCGGGTATACCCGCGAACAGTGCATCCTTACCTTTTTCTCAGGCCATTCGGGCTCCCCGGCGGCATTCCCCGCTCCTGGCTGCTTTACCTGCACCTCCTGGCCACGCACGTCAGCCCTACGGGTGCGCGCACCCAAGCCGCCATTGGTTGTCGCCAGGCACCTGACTCCGCCTCTGTTGACACGGCGCACGTTCCTTGCGTGTTGCCACTCGGGTCCCGTCAGCTCCGCCTCCCCACTTCTCCCTCCTTACCTGACCCTTCCCCTGTCCGTCCCTCTGCTCCTCCTCTTCTTTTCTCTGCTCCTGGGTCCTCCAGTGCACCTTCCCCATGCTCCGCCTCCTCGGACGTCACGCACTTGCCCGGCACGCCCCTTCCCCATCTGCCTTGCCTCTCAGGTCCTCCTTCCCTTTCTGTCCCTTCCCTTGTCCGTCCCTCTGTTCCTCCCCTTACTCTGACCACTCCCTTTGCCTCTAGCAACTCTCCTCTATCTGGGCCTTATCTTGCTCACTCCTCTGTTCCTCCCCTCACTCCCATTGGTTTCAAACTTCCACACTCTGCTCTCCTATTAGGTTCCTCTTCAGGCTGCTCCTCCGTCACTCCCCTTTCTCTGATTGGTTCCAGCCTCCTATATAATCCCTCTTCTCCATTTCCTCTTTGCTCTGCATAGCTTCTGTACCTTGGTGCTGTCTGCTTTTGCCTGGCCTCTCTTGTCTTTTCAGTGCTGCTCCTGTCCCTGGAATCTTTGCTGACCTCCCTGGATTTGACCCTTGCTTTTAACTCTACTACGCTGCTCTCTGGAACCCTTTGAACCTTGCTTTGGACTTCTACGCTGCAGACCTCTACAACCCTTGGACACGGCACACGGAAAAACTACTATGCTGCTCTCTCCCCTCCACGACCCAGGCTATGGACAATCGATTACGCTGCCCTCTCCAACCCACGACCCTTTGCATACGAACTTAACCCTTCTATGCCGGAGCTGTCAATGCGGTATCATTTACATTCTTGTTACCCGGACCACCTACGCTACTACCACACTCCGGCCGTGCCCCCGTTTGCTGCTAGGTGTGTGGTTTTACCCTTTCCACCTCAGTCCCGGGGTCTCTTCTGGCTTGTGGGCAGGCCGAGCGTTACAGACAAACTTTGACGAATTCATTCATGTCTGAATTAACCTGGGCCACCAGAAGTTCGAGTGATGAGGTCAGATGTTCTCTTGGCCCCTGGGTGTCCGGTGGATCTGGCAGAGTGACCCCATTCCAGAATCCTTTTGCGGAAGCGAGGTGCAGCGAAGAGACGGCCGTCGGGAACCTCTAGAGTCTAGACCCTCCGGGATGTTGGCCTGATATGCGAGAATCTTGTCCAGCACGTTAAATGTGTTGGCAACAAGAATGTATTTAGCTGGAAGGATGGTCTCCAATTTAACCTCCGGCTTATCCTCAACAATGATCTAGCGGGAAAGTGCGTCGGCCTTCAGATTTTGATCCTGGTATGAACGAAATTATATAATTAAAGCGGGGGAATAAAAGTGACCATTGGCTTGAAGAGCTCCTAGACGCTGGGCAGTCTCAATATATAGAAGGTTTTTATGATCTGTAAGGATGGTAATTGGAGTCTCTGTACCCTCAAGCAAGTGTCTCCACTCCTCCAGAGTGAGCTTGATGGCGAGTAACTCGCAGTTACCAACGTCATAGTTCTGTTGGGTCGTGGAAAATTTCTTAGAAAAAAATGCGCAGGGGTGAAGTCTGGCCTGGGGAGACTTCCTCTGGGATAAGATGGCTCCAACTCCAATGTCCGAGGCATCCACTTCGAGGGTAAATGGGAGACTGGTGTCTGGATGAGTCAGGATGGGTGCCGAGACGAAGGCCTCTTTAAGAAGTTTGGAGAACCGAGTGGCTGTTGAAGGCCAAGAGGTAGTATCTGCCCCCTTTTTCATAAGGGCAATAATGGGAGTGACAATGGACCAGAAGTTCCTGATAAATCTCCTGTAATAGTTGGCAAAGCCCAGTAATCTTTAAATGGCCTTGAGAGAGGTAGGAAGGGGCCAATCCAAGACCGCTTTAAGTTTGACGGGGTCCATGGAGAAACCGGCGTCCCAGACAATGTAACCCAGAAATGATGTGGAAGTTTGGTGAAATTGGCATTTCTCCAATTTGACATACAAGTGGTTCTCGCGGAGGCGTACTTGTACCTGCTTGACATGGTTGATGTGCTCCGGGAGCGATTTGGAAAAGATAAGAATATCGTTGAGATATACGATCAGGAAGTGGTTGAGAAGGTCTCTGAAAATCTCGTTTACGAAATCTTGAAAAACCGCTGGAGCATTGGCATGACCAGGTAGTCGTTGTGACCGTCTCGCGTGTTAAATGCCATTTTCCACTGGTCGCCCTGCCGGATCCTCACCAAGTTTTAGGCGCCCCGTAGATCTAGTTTGGTGAATATTGTCGTTCCCTGTAGGCGGTCAAAAAGTTCAGAGATTAGTGGCAGGGGATACCGATTCTTGAGGGTAATCTTGTTCAAGCCTCTATAGTCGATGCAAGGGCGGAGGGTACCATCCTTCTTTTTTACAAAAAAGAATCCCACTCTGGCAGGGGAAGAAGACTTGCGAATGAACCCCTTTTTTAGATTCTCCTGTATGTAGTCTGACATGGCTCTGGTTTCCGGGAGTGAAAGTGGGTAGGATCTTTCTCTGGGAAGGGTGGAACCGGGCAGAAGGTCGATAGGACAATCAAAGGATCGGTGTGGGGGTAATGCCTCGGATTTGACTTTGTCAAAGACGTCACCGAAATTCAGGTAGACCTCAGGTATGGAGGGCTGCTCCACTATAGGTGTCTTCAGACTGCAAATTTGTTGCACCGAGGGAGCAGAGGACGTGACACACTGGGTGTACCAAGTGGAGGACCTCTCGTCGGTCCAATTGATGAGAGGATTATGGCGTTGAAGCCACGGAAGCCCCAGGATAACTTCTACAGAAGGCGTGTGGATGATTTTCGAGTGAAATCCTCTCCATGTGGGTACCGTAAATCAAGAGAGACAGTTCAGTGGTCTGAAGGACAATGAAAGCTGGTTGGAGTGGCCTTCCATCGATGGCCTCTAACCCCACGGGGTTCTTCCTCTTGATGAGGGGAATGTTGTTCTTCTGGGTGAATACTTGCTCAAAGTTGGCTCCGGACCCGGAGTCGATGAAGGCCACGGCTGGGATGCAAGAAGTCTCGGTACTAAGGGAAATGGGAATAAGGATCCTACTAGGGAGGATCTTTTCTTTTTTAATGGGAAAGCGAGAGAGTGTTCCCAATGAGACTCCACTGGGACTCATTGGGAACTGGCATTTCCCGACTTGAGCGGACAGCGAAGGGCCTGGTGACCGGGGTTTCCGCAGTAGTGGCAGAGTCCGGTGGAGCGGCGGCGCTGTTTCTCAGCAGGAGATAGCTTATTCCCTCCTAGTTGCATGGGCTCCGGGGCATCCGAGGTAAGGGGTTCTGGAGAGGGGAGACGGAAGGCGTGCGGTCTGGTAGGAAGCTGTTTGTGTCGTGAACGTTCTGCTCTTCGCTCCTGAAGGCGCTTATCCACGGGATAAGCGCGATGAACTCCTCCAATTCGGATGGTCGTTCTTGAGCAGCAAGTTCATCCTTGAGCGGCCCCGAGAGACCTTGCCAAAAGGCGGAGGACAGAGCCTCGTTATTCCAGCCGATCTCTGAAGCAATGTAGCGAAATTCCAGAGCGTACCTGGCCACTGGGCGGTTCCCTTAAGTGATGTGAAAGAGGGAAGAAGCAGCCATCACTCTACGCCCAGGGGTGTTGAAGACACAACGAAATTCCTTGATGAATCGTCCGATATCCTGTGTGAGGTCGGTCCTCTGCTCCCAGATGGGGGAGGCCCACGCCAAGGCATCACCATTTAAGTAGGGAGACAATGTATGCTATTTTGGATCTTGAAGAAGGGAAGCGAGAGGGTGTCATCTCGAATTGGATGAAGCATTGGTTTAAGAACCCACGACATTCCAAGGGATCTCCAGAATATCGGTTGGGTGCCGGGAGTCGGGGCTCAGCAAGAGGAGTCAAGGGAGTGGGAGCGGAAATAATTTGCACCTGTACCATAAGGGATCGAAGATCCTGCTGTAGTGAATCCATGCGGCGGCTGGACTGATCCAAAAAATTTTCAGCTTGGAAAACATGGTGGCATGTGACGCCAAGTTGTTTCCCACCTCAGAGGGGTCTATGTCTGTGAGGCTGAGCATACTGTCATGCTGTGCCCACCACAAGCAAGACAAGGCCCTCGGTACTGAGGTGGGAATAGAAATAACACCACCGACAGGCACGGGGATCCGGTCTGGAGTGTGGACAGTTGAACTCGCCGGGTCAGGAGCAGAGAGAGTAGAGATGTCGTAATACTTGCCAAGGTGAGGGTACTAGTCGCTGGGGTCGGTGCAGGAGAAGGTAGAATGGTCGAGGTACGAGAGCCGAGTTCAGGATAGGAGAGTTGCAGAGGGTCGAGGATAGCCAAGGTCGGAGTTCCAGAGAAGCGGTGGTCCAAAAGCAAGCCAAGGTCGGTACACGGGAGATCAAGCAAGACAAGGCAGGATAACTAAGAGACAAGAGAGGTAAGCACAGGAACAGGAAGCTTATGCTCAGCCGATGTGCCAGTGGCACTGCTGAGCCTAAATAGGTCGGGCGGTCTAATCCGAGGAGGAGGCGGGCCCGAGGAGTGTCAGTGCGGAGCCTGTCATAGTCTAAGGTAAAGAAGCCAGGTGGGGTGTTAAGTACAATCAGTAAGTGTTGCCACGGAGCTCGGGTGCCACGCACAGAGGGTGCACGCCGCGATCCGGAGGCGGGGACTCCCACTGAGGACGCCGTCCGGTGCATGGAGGAGCCGCGCGCTTGTGCAGAGGAAGCGGGAATACGCATGAGACCGCGCGAGTCCAGGACCCCAGCAGCGGCCGTCGGAGCAGGTAGGAGAGCCGTGCGCCTGCAAGTGGGGCGCGCGGCACCTGGCTCCTGACACAGGGAACAGTAAGTCAGTGTCAGAAAGTGACTGAGTCTGGCTTACCTGTCTGGTCTCCGCAGAGACTGCTGGAACCGTTGGTCCCAAATGCAGGGGGACAGGGGCTGGTTCTGCTGCGATCCTTGCTGACTGACTCCTGGTGATCACTGCAAGAGGCACCAGCTCAGTTGTGAAAACACAGGTAACGTGTCCTAGGTTGTTGCCAAGCAAGATCTCGGCATCCAACCCAGGCAAAACCCCCACCTCCCTTTGAGAGTTATTTATCAGCTAACTGGTGGAGGAGCAGACCCTTGCAGCAGTTCCTCGAGTTGCGGTATACAGGAGTATATACACCTGAAGTGAGTTCCGGTGCATTGTCCCGCCCGCTGTGACGCAGTTCCGGGCGCGAACGGAAGGCGTCCTGTGAAGCAGAATGCAGTGTCGCCCATACCGGCATCAATCGGAAGAGGTACCTGCAGGCTTCTACACGTAGCACGTGTCCACCAACAGCTGTCGCCGGACCGTCTACACTTCATACACCTGCCTAAATCCTGTGGACTACACCAGTTTTATACACCGGATCCTAGACCTGCTCATCACCAGCTTGCTGTATTTTATTGTGTTCATTAAATTCTATATATATTAGTCAGCCTATCTGTTCATTGTTGTATGTGCTTGTTTGTCCATGTTTATGTGTTAAATGTTATAATCCCTCGGGCGCGCGCGAGCCAAGAACGGGCAAATGCTCGAATAAACTTGGCCGCAGCAGTACATTAGGGTGCTCTGCGGTCTTTCTTCCCTGATACTTCTTTAGACTGAGGGTCTCCTGGTCAGCGGAATCCCTTTGAAGTGTCAGGAATAAAATACCCGCAGCTCATCCACCCCCGACCTACAGTATTTACAGGTCAAAGGAATTTTTCCCGGGCTTATAGGAACAAGTCCTGCCCATACAGTTTAAACACACATTTTACACACTTTATTAAAATATTATGTTCTGGGTGTATTTGTACTGTAATTTTTCCATGTAAAGGTATGTTGTGTTTTACCACATATGCACTCCAAAAATCAGGGTGCTGGGTGCTTCCGTTCTCGAGTTAGCCTTTCTAATTGAAATGCCGGCTTCGGGGACTCAAGTTCACCGAATTCTCACGTCAATTGACATAGTTCACACGTCAATTGACTGGCCGCCTTTCAAGTCAGAAAGCTAACCGAGGAACGGACACATTCTATCTGTACAGCTAACCGCAAACCACTTATCCAATTGACTTGTGGTTACAGGTCAAACCCATAGAAATGGATACCCATGCTTTACATGGACGGCTTTAACCGCAGCCACACTTATTCAATCAGGGCTTGCTATGGTACTCACTACTCCCAACTTGTGTCTCCACAGAATATAGCAGGCAATGCATTTTCTTTTAACAGCAGGCAGGGAATGGCCTGCAAATGGGGGGTAAAAATGGCTGGGACAGGGCAAACACAGTAATGCATGGCAAACAAGATTAACCCCTTCATTCCCAATGCGATGGGAGGATGACCAGCTGGGTATAACACCTTTATTCAGGCCTGTTCACCTCCATCCTCGCCACACTCCCACTCAAAGCAGAGGGGCTGCCCTGACCACTTTGACTGGTGGTGGACTGCCCTACTAGCTCTTGAAGTCAGTATGTCCTGAGGGTTGTCCTGGCGGGAAAGGCCACCCGCATTGCCATGCTCACATCCCTTCCTGTGCTGGATTGTAAGGTCAAACTCCTGTAAGGCAAGACTCCAGCGCAAGAGTTTAGCATTTTCCCCCGACACCCTCTGTAACCAACTCAAGGGATTGTGGTCTGTAATTACAGTGAAAGGTCTGCCATAAAGATAGGGCTGTAATTTCTTCAGAGCCCATACTATGGCCAGACACTCTTCTCAATGGTGGCATATGCCACCTCTCTGGGCAGCAGCTTGCGGCTCAGATACTGTGAGGATTCGGGGGTCACGACGGCTGTAGCGTGACCTCCCCTCACCTCATGTTGTGCCCACTGCTGCAGGGCGCCCCCTCGCCGGTCCCGTCCAGTCCCCGTGGTTGGGGGACTCCCTCCTTGTCCCGGGCGGGCGGCCACTGTTCCACAGGCGGCTGACGCCGGATCTAGTTAATTTATTTACGGCTCCTGCAGTGAGGCCCCGCCCCCAACACACACACAGCCTACAATCATGCCCTAAGACTGCTCACCTGCATTCCTCTGGAGACAGCCTATCCAGGACAGCTCCATACACTCCTCCAGGTCTGCCTCCTCTTCCTATTCACCAGCCGCACTATATAATGCCTGTCTAGCCATTCCCACATCGCTCAACAAAGTCTCTGCTTACGGACGTCTATTCTGGCTTTCCCTATGCTCTTCGTTTATTCAGGTTGCGACCCGGCATGGCGGACGTTCCCTCTCTGACTCTGGACCCCGGCTCCCACTTGACCTTGCAGCTTCTCTCATCCCTCGACCACAGCTTGGACCTCGACCTCCCGGATCTCTCTTTCCCTGACCTACGGCAATGACTCCGTATCTTCTGTACCGGTACCGGCAAGTATTGCTACACCTATTCCCACCTGGCCTGGCAACGCTTAAAAACCACACTCTGGACACGCTCCTTCTGCTGCAGGTGCGTGCAGATATACGTCCCCACCTCAGTATAAGGGACGAGTCTGGTCTGCGGGCAGCACCGGCGTAACATTATTTTGAGCCCACAAGACGCAGACCAGACTGACATGGCCTCCATGATGATGGCCATGTACTGTATCAAGAAGTTCAGGCACTAACTGTTCAAATGGCTCTCTTCACTCAACAGGTACAGGACCTTTCATTTCAGGCACCACATGTGGCCACACCGCCGCTGTTGGCAGAACCAGTATCCGTTGTGTCCTCAGGCCCGAAGATCCCGGCACCTAAACCGTACGCGGGGGATCCGCACGCCTGTCGCTGTTTTCTCAATCAATGCGAGATCCAGTTTGAGATGGCCCCGCAGCAGTATTCCACTGGTCGTAAGAATGTGGCATATGTGTACAGCCTACTCACAGGGAATGCGCTGGCATGGGCCTCCCCGATTTGGGAACTACGTCCCAAAATCAACCGCGATTACGCTGCCTTTAGACGAGACTTTCGACAGGTCTTCGATACCCCTGCACGCTAAGAAACTACCTCTGACTCTTTGCTTGAGCTTTCTCAGGGACGTCGTTCCGTGGCCCAGAATGCCTTGGAGTTCAGGACCATAGCAGCTGAGACACGATGGGACCAGGAGGCTTTAGTCTCAGTCTTCTGGTGGGGCTTTACGGATTCTGTGAAGGACGAGCTCATCTCACAACCCAGGCCAGGGCTTCTGGAGGAACTCATCTCCCAAGCCAATCGAGTGGATCAGTGCCTTCAGGTACGCCGTGCTCAGCGCCAGCACCCCCGATTTATGCCTTTCCGTGCTCCTTTTCCCAGATTCTCTTCAACCACAGGACCTGCCGTATCCCCGCTGCCCGCTCTGGAGGCTCCGGAGCCAATGCAACTTTGAGTCCAGCATCTCCTTGTCCCCTTTCCAGGAAGGAACTTCCCAAAAAGTTGACCATTCCCATCTCCCTCTTGGGTCCTACCTTCCGCACCTCCACTGCGGCATTCATTGTTTCCGGCGAGGGCAGAAATTTCGTGGACCAAACCTTCTCTGAACAGAACCAGATGTCTCCCGTTGCCTTGGTCGGGAGCGACAGCCTTCTGCTCACCCCGGCATATATTTCCTTGGAGACTTGCCCCCTCACCCTTTCCCCTCATTCCCACAAGGAGACCCTGGCCTTTGATGTAATCCATGCTCCCAGAACACAAGTCACCCTTGGCTTACCTTGGTTGCAGAAGCACAACCCTCACATCAACTGGACATCCCAAGATCCCATTATCTGGAGGTCAAGGTCAGAGGATCATCTCCACCAGCTGTACTTCCGCCTCAACTGCTGGCCAATACATCCAACCCTAAGGGAGATTTACCCGCTCTGTATACTGATTTTCTGGATGTCTTCTGCAAAACTCAATCCGCACTACTACCTCCTCACAGATCATATGATTGTCCGATAGACTTGGTACCTGGATACATATTGCCCAAATCCAAATACTATCCCCCTCTCTACCTGAGACGGAAGCCATGAACGAATATATCCGCGAGAACCTGAAGCGGGGCTTTATACGGCATTCCAATTCGCCCGCGTGGCTGGATTCTTTTTCGTCAAGAAAAAGGATGGTACTCTCAGACCGTGTATAGACTACCGGGAACTGAACTGCATTACGGTGAAGAACCGTTACCCACTTCCACTCATCTCTGAACTCTTCGACAGACTTCAAGGTGCTAACCTGTTCTCCAAGCTTGACCTTCGCGGGGCATATAATCTTATTCGCATCCGGGAGGGTGACGAATGGAAGACCGCCTTCAACACCCGTAGCGGCCACTACGAATATCTCGTGATACCCTTCGTCTTATGCAATGCCCCCGCGATTTTTCAGGAATTTATCAACGACATCTTTCGGGATGTCCTTAATCGTTTTCTAGTTTTTTATCTGGATGACATCCTTTTTTTCCCCCAAGAATCTACAGGATCACATCATCCATACTAAGTTCGTACTCTCCCACCTCAGAGAACCGATTGTTTGCCAAAATGGAGAAATGTCTCTTTCACCAGTCTACCACCTCTTTTCTTGGGTATATTATTTCCAACACGGGATTGGCCATGGACCCTGAGAAATTTAAAGCCATAGTGGATTGGCCGCAACCCAACTCCCTCAAGTCTATTCAGCGGTTCCTAGGCTTCTCCAATTATTACCGGAAGTTTATTCGTAACTTCTCCACCATCATTACGCCGATCACGGCACTGACCCAAAAAGGAGCTGATCCTTCGTCTTGGTCTCTTGAGGCAGTCACAGCTTTCGAAACATTGAAATGAGCATTTGTCTCAGCTCCCATTCTCCGACACCCGGACACCAATTTTTAATTCACCCTAGAGGTAGATGCTTCGGACTGCCGGCCCACCGCAGTCCTATCCCAAAGTTTTTCTCCCCAGGATAAACTTCACCCTTGCGGTTTTTTCTCTAAGTAGTTTTCCCCAGCTGAGAGGAACTATGATGTGGGCAATAGGGAACTTTTGGCCATCAAGTTGGCCCTTCAGGAATGGAGGAATCTGTTGGAGGGGTCAAAAGAGCCGTTCACTATTCTCACGGACCACAAAAATCTTTAATACATCGAGAATGCCGCCGCTTTGGCCCCCGCCATGCCCGCTGGTCGTTATTTTTCTCCAGGTTTAATTTTATTTTGTCTTACAGTACATTCCCGGCACTAAGAACGTCAAGGCGGATGCTCTCTCAAGACAATATTCTTCTGAAGAGAGACCGGAGAAAACTACCGAGTCTATCCTTCCCAAGCAAAAGATCCTCGCGGTCGCTACATTCAAGAATCTTCCTAGTGATCTTGAGATCCCAAAGGACACCTTATACGTGGAGCCCAAGTTTATTCCTGAGATTCTGGAATGGGGGCATGCTTCCCGTTCGGCAGGACATCCGGGTTTCAAGAAGACTTTGGATCTCATCTGTCACACCTTCTGGTGGCCCAATATGGCCAAATCCATCCTTGAATTTACCCGGGCCTGTCCGGTATGTGCACGCAATAAGATTCCTCGCCAGAGACCCCATGGTCTTCTTTTGCCCTTACCCATCCCGGAGCGCCCCTGGTCCCACATATCCATGGACTCTATTGTCGAATTGCCTAGGTCGAATGGCATGAACACCATTCTAGTAGTGGTGGATCTGTTTTCCAAGATGGCACATTTTATTCCTCTCATTTTATTCCTCACCCGCCCTAGCCGATATTTTCTCCAAAGAGGTTTTCCGGATCCATGGCATACCCACATCCATCGTATCAGATCATGGCTCCCAATTCGTTTCCAGATTCTGGAGGACCTTCACCAGAAGACTGGATATTGCTTCCTCCTTCTCTTCGGGATATCACCCTCAATCTAATGGACAGACCGAGAGGGTTAATCAATCTCTCGAGAAGTGTTTAAGGTGCTTCGTCTCTGACTCCCAGGATGACTGGGCGGAACTACTTTCCTGGGCTGAGTATGCCTTTAATTCCTCCAGGAATTAATCCACTGGTGAGACACCTTTCTTTATTAATTACGACTTTCACCCGGCTCGCCTACCAATATCTCCTCTGGAGTTCCAGCTGTGGATGAACACATCTCCCTCCTACAGGACTCTTGGGCTAGAATTCAATCGGCACTTCAAAAGGCCTCCCTGTCTTCTAAAATCTAGGCTGACCGCCGTCGCCGACCTGCACCCAACTACAAACCAGGGAACAAGGTTTGGTTGTCTACGAAAAATATCCACCTCCAAAACCCCTTCCCTTAAATTGGCACCTAGGTTTCTGGGGCCATTTCCTATCGTGGAGAAGGTAAACCCGGTGGCCTTCCACCTTCAATTACCTCAAAGCATGAGAATTCCTAATGTTTTTCACACATCTCTTCTCAAGCCATTCATTTCCAGTCCTCTCTTTCCGGACCAGACTCTGAGACCAGACCCAGTTATCATACAGGGCAACGAAGAGTATGAGGTTCAAGCCATACTGGATTCCCGCCTCTCGAGAGGTAAGTATCAATTCTTGGTCCATTGGAAGGGCTTTGGACCCGAAGAAATAGATCATGGGTATCTCTTAGACACATTCATGCACCTGGGCTTCTCAAACATTTCTAAAAGATTTTTCCGTCTAAACCATGGGAGGATCGTCCTGAGGCCGCCCAGAAGGGGGGGGTACTGTGAGGATTCGGGGGTCACGACGGATGCAGCATGACCTCCCCTCACCTCATGTTGCACCCGCTACTGCAGGGCACCCCCCTCGCTGGTCCCGTCCGGTCCCCATGGTTGGGTGACTCCCTCCTCGTCCCCGGCGGGTGGCCGCTGTTCTGCAGGCGGCTGGGGCTATGGCGGTTGCTGCTGCTCATGGGCGCGCACTCCCCCTCGTTATAGAGCATGCACCAGATCTAATTTATTTATTCACGGCTCCTGCAGTGAGGCCCCGCCCCCAACACACACACAGCCTACAATCATGCCCTAAGACTGCTCGCCTGCATTCTTCTCTAGGAAGCCTATCCAGGACAGCTCCATACACTCCTCCAGGTCTGCTTCCTATTCGCCAGCCGCACTATATAATGATTGTCTTGCCATTCCCACATCGCTCGACATAGTCTCTGCTTATGGATGTCTATTCTGGCTCTCCCTTTGCTCTTCGTTTATTCAGGTTGCGAACCGGCTCGGCGGACGTTCCCTCTCTGGCTCTGGACCCCGGCTCCCACTTGACCTTGCAGCTTCTCTCATCCCTCGACCACAGCTTGGACCTCGACCTCCCGGATCTCTCTTTCCCTGACCTACGGCAATGACTCCGTCTCTTCTGTACCGGTACCGGCAAGTATTTCTACACCTATTCCCACCTGGCCTGGCAATGCTTAAACACCACAAACCGGACACGCTCCTTCTGCTGCGGGTGTTACGCCGATGCTCGTCACAAACCGGGACCGGACCGCGGGGCTGAGGTGGGGTTATATAATCACCGACCTTAGTCCACGCAGACTGATACGGAGTGCGCAGTTCGTAGTCGTACATCGCAGGGTCAGGATTGGAAAAGGCAGCATCGTCGTTAATGAAGCAGGAGTTCGGCAACAGGAAATCAGGAGTGCCCCGCTTCAGCTTAGGAGCGTGAGCGCGGTGGTGGCTTCTGCGCGAGGAGCGGCCTCGGCCCATGTCGCTGATCTCAGCAGGAGGAGACAGCAGGCTGGCCGAAGTTCACCGCAGGGCAGCGTCGGAAAAACCAACGCTTCATCGCAGAAGTCCAAGGCAGGCCACTGCAAGAGGATCGCAGCAGGCCGCAGGAAAGGAAGGGTAGCCACTGCTAGGAGGGAATGCAGCAGTTACCAGTGCTGGCATCAACGCTTCAGCACAGACGTCCGGGGTAGGCCACTGCAAGGAGATAGCAGCAGGCCAGTGCTGGCAACAACGCTTCAGCACAGACGTCCAGGACCAGGCCTCTGGATACTCAGGAACTTGGAAGGTAAGAACGCTAGGAGAGAGGCCTGGGGTGGTTTGTGGCAGAGACAGTAACATAGAGGTAGGAATAGTTATGCTCGGTGCTGGTTCAGAGCCAACGCCTAGAATATAAAGGGCGGAGATCCAATCACAGGAGGAGGGTGTGCGAGAATTCCTCCAATGAAAGAGCACAGGGCAGAAGCTGCAATGAGAGGCAGCACCTGTGCCATAGATTGCAAGAGGAAGCTTGCAACTGCACAGGTCTGCACGGCTATAGTCAAAGCCAGTAGTGGATTCCTTACAGCGGGTTCGTGCAGATATACGTCCCCACCTCAGTATAAAGGATGAGTCTGGTCTGCGGGCAGCACCAGCGTAACAGATACACCACGGGGTCTTCACTGCCCTCCTCCCCCAATTGGCTGAGTACAGCCCCAATGCCATAGTCCGAGGCATCAGTCTGCACCAAGAACTTCTTTGCATAATCTGGGGCAGCCAAAATGGGAGCGCTGGCTAGTGCTGTCTTCAATGCCTGAAAGGAGACCTCACAGGCAGGAGACTAGACTACCAGCACAGACTGTCGCTTCTGGGTCAAGTTAGTCAGGGGTTTGGCAATGGCGCTATACTGAGGGACAAACTTTCTGTAGTAGCCTGCGGTGCCTAAGAAAGCCATGACTTGCTTCTTGGTTTTGGGAATGGGCCACTGCACTATAGCTTCCACTATAGCTGGTTCTGGCTTAAGATGCCCACCACCCACCCTGTGCCCCAGGTATAGTACTTCTGCCATCCCTACTAAGCACTTGGTGGGTTTCAAAGTGAGTCCCGCTTACTTAAGCCTAGGTAGCACCACAGCTACATGCACTAAGTGTGAGTCCCACGAGTTACTAAAGACAGCAATGTCGTCCAGGTACGCCCTTGCAAACTCTTGCATACCCTCCAGCAAGCGATTGACCAGGCGTTGAAAGGTAGCCGGTGCATTTTTCACCCCAAATGGCATCATTAGAAATTCATAGAGGCCATTTGGGGTAATAAATTCCAACTTCTCTCTAGCCTTCTGGGTCAAAGGGATCTTCCAGTAACCTTTACTGTGATCCATTGTCATCAGATACCTTGCCCCTGCAAGTTTATCTAACAACTCATCCATACGGGGTATGGGGTAGTCATCTGGCACCGTGCCTGCATGCCCCCGGCTAGTAGTAACGCTGCAACAGCCGAGCTCACGTCTTAGCAATCCCCCAAATGCGCCGCTAGTTGAATGGAGTTGGCTACCCGCAACAACTGCTGCCTATACTCCTGGGGTACCACTAGCTGTCTCTTCCCCGTTCATACCTCATCTAACCCGTGGTCCCTTGTGCTCTATACAAGAGCCCACGGTGCCAAAAGAAGTAATCAGATCCCTTGCTTGGCTTAGACTCGGACGCCCTCAGTCTCATGCCCTCCAAGCTGGGATCAGATCGCTCCGCATCCCTAAACTGGACACCTAACTCTGGCCATGCCCCGGTCACATCTGAGTCAGGGGAAGAGGGAACAGGTACAGGGAACAGTAAGTCAGTGTCAGGAAGCGACTGAGTCTGGCTTACCTGTATGGTCGCCACAGAGACTGCTGGAACCATTGGTCCCAAATGCAGGGGGACTGGGGCTGGTTCTGCTGCGATCCTTGCTGACTGGATCCTGGTGATCGCTGAAACAGGCACCAGCTCAGTGGTAAAAACACAGGTAACATGTCCTAGGTCGTTGCCCAGCAAGATCTCGGCATCCAACCCAGGCAAAACCCCCAACTCCCTCATTTCACGTCCGGCACCCCAGTCCAAAAAGACCCGGGCAACCTGGAATGACCGCAGTCCTCCATTTGGCATGGTCACTTGCATCCCGGTGTCCGGGAGCAAATCCTCTGGTCGCACCATATCAGGGCGAACCAGAGTCACAGTGGCACCAGAGTCTAGCAAGCCGTCCGCCTGCCATCTCCAATGGTCACCTTCTGCAGATGCTTCTGCCGGACATCGTTGTGCTGCATCCCGACTTGAGCAACCTGTTGTCCTCCGCTCTCCGCTGCTGGTCCTGTGGTGTCAAGTGTAGTTTCTCTGCTGGTCAGTCCTCTGTGGGCTGTTCCATAGCTGTAGTTGGCTCCTCTGTGTGTGCCAGTCGCACACAGGCGACTGGCCTCGCAGCAGGTGAGCGTTGCCCCTGACGGGGTCCCTTGGACCAGTCCCGGTTCGGAAAATCTGGCCTGAGATGCCCGACCTTATTACAAGAATAACACCGCCTCTCATGCTTGAACTCTGCAACCTTGGGTGTGCTGTTCACTGCTGCAGGCTGGTGTTTCAATTGAGGGGTTGTTTTAGCTCCCTGGGCCATGCAGCCCGTTCCTTTGGGTGCTACTGGGTCTTTCATTGCAACTCAGCTGGCCACATACTCATCTGCCATTTCCGCTGCATCCTTATAGGTCAGAGGCTTATGATCATATGCCCTCACATCCATGGGAAGCTGCTGCAGCAACTGCTCTTGGAAAAACAAGTCCAATAGGGTATGGAATTTTGTAACCCCATTCCCCTCCACCCACTGTGTCCCGTGTAAAGCCATCCGACCAGCATAGGTACTATATGACTCCCCGGGGAGAATTCTCTCCCGTCCGGAACTTGCCCCTGTAAGATTTGGGGGTCAGGGCATACTGGGTCAGCAGCTTGCTCTTTACATGACTATAGTAATCGGCATCCACGCGTGGAATGCCCATCGCAGTCCGTTTGGCTTTTCCAGATAACAGAGGTCGCAGTCTGACCACCCAGTCCCTTCTTGGAATACGGAACCGGGAACACTGCGTCTCGAAGTCGTTCGAGAACTCATCGAGGTCATCTGTGCCATCCACGAACCAGATGAAGCTGTGATGATCCGCCCGGGAAAGTCCTTGTTCCTCGTTTTGAAGGTAGGAGTTGTGGGTTCTTCCGTGCTTACACCCGTTCCCCATGTAGCCAGAAGTGCAGTGAGCCCAGGGACGGCACGCTCAGCAGCCGCAGCTGCTACTTCGTCCGCACTCCCTGGCACTAAGCCACCCATGACCGGGGGGTCACTAGTACTCTCCTCATGTCTTTGCAGCCCCGGAGCTGTAGGGACCTCCTGCACTCCGGACTGAATAGCGGCCACCACCAAAACAGCTACGGGGACTTGCCCCTGTGGTAGGACCATGCGGTCCTCATGATGCTCCAAATCCTCCAGTTGTACTTTCGACTGCCCATCTGTCAGTTAACCATACCCCGCACATCACTCCAGGACTTTCTCTCTGGTCCACGATCGGAACCTTCCTGAGCGGTTACTCATGGTGCCTTCGGGGTATTGGTAAAGGGACAGTGAAGTCTCTCATGCTCTTTAGAAGTGTGTGTCAGTTGCTACTTGTCTGAGGAGATCGCAAGCTACGAGGTCCTCACTATACTACAGAATTCCGCAGGAGACTATAGTATAGGTTCAATCCATATCCCACACGCTGCCACCAGTTATTTAAAAGCCTATCACGATAGACACCAACTTTACCAACATATTTATATTTCTGGGTACTCGATTGAACAGAACAAGTTGCAAAATAAATTGTGATTTATTTCCTTAATAGACAAACACACGACATCTGCAGAATACACTTAAAACAACACTTACTGGGATAAGGGAACAAAATAAATTGTCCTTTGCCTGCAAGTGCAATAAATGCAATCTTGATTTAAAGGTCCCGTGGCCAGATCGCAAGTTGCCGATCTAATAACTCAGCCACGTCAAAGAATTTCGTAGAGATTCGTTAGAATTCGTTCAAGAGTCACCAAGGCTAACGAATTCCGAAGTTTGGGGTAAATCTTTAGGACCGGTTGCCACTGTGCTGGAACAAAGTCTTGCGTAATCACATCATGGATCAAAAATCAGGAACACACCAGGGATAGCTCTGTAGGCACAGTTATAGACCATTCCTGCCTACCTTTAACATGAGCACCCAATCCCCATCCTGAGAAGATTTAACCCACCAATAGCCGCGTTGCCCACAGTTTGCAAAACCGGGCAAAAAGCCTCCCGGTTTGCAAAGCGCATGTGTCGGCTTGACACCCGGGCAACTTAGCATACCTGGTGTACACCCTCTTTCTGGTGCCTCTTAGGCTGAGGTTTGGCTCGAAGGTTTCAATGGCCTCGGATCTATGACTAATTCGGAATCTGGCCATGTATACATTAGGGTGCTTCGCAGGCTTTCATCCCTGACACTTCTTTAGACTGAGGGTTGCCTGGTCAGCGAAATCCCTTTGAAGTGTCAGGAATAAAATACCCGTAGCTCATCCACCCCCGACCTATTTACAGGTCAAAGGAATTTTTCCCGGGCTTATAGGAACAAGTCCTGCCCATACAGTTTAAACACACATTTTACACACTTTATTAAAACATTATGTTCTGGGTGTATTTGTACTGTAATTTTCCATGTAAAGGTATGTTGTGTTTTTCCACATATGCACTCCAAAAACCAGGGTGCTGGGTGCTTCCGTTCTCGAGTTAGCCTTTCTAATTGAAATGCCGGCTTCGGGGACTCAAGTTCACCGAATTCTCACGTCAATTGACACAGTTCCCACGTCAATTGACTGTCCGCCTTTCAAGTCAGAAAGCTAACAGAGGAACGGATACATTCTATCGATACTATCGATATCGGTATAGCTAACCGCAAACCACTTATCCAATTGACTTGTGATTACAAGTCAAACCCATAGAAAATAAATACCCATGCTTAACATAGACGGCTTTAAGCGCAGCCACACTTATTCAATCAGGGCTTGCAGTGGTGCTCACTACTCCCATCTTGTGTCTCCTCAGAATATAGCAGGCAATGCATTTTCTTTTAACACAGCATGCAGGGAATTGCCTGCAAATGGGGGTGTAAAAACGGCTGGGACAGGGCAAACACAGTAATGCATGGCAAACAAGTTTTACCCCTTTATTCCCAATGCGAGGGGAGGATGAAAAGCCAGGTATAACCTTAATTCAGGCTTGATCACCTCCATCCTCGCCACAATGTGTCCGAGGTGTCAAGACCATTTGGACAGGAGGGAAGGACAAGAATCCACGTCCTGAGATCAATGGATGCCCTTTACATTTCCATTGATTCCACCAGACTGGCAGGAGCCTGTCACCGCGGGTGGCACTGTGGTAACCAGGGCCAGAGGTGCCAAATTGCCCATTCTCATTGGTTCATTCAGATTTCCAGGTAACCCGGTTGTGTCTACCAGCTTCTCTTTAATTGGCGGCAGAGAAATTTCTCATGTTTTGGATTGGGCTATAGTTTTTTTTTTAATGAAAGTCAGAGGTATTATAACCCCTTGCGCCCATTAGATAGTGTGTTTTTCAGTGTTCGCCAAGGTCTCTCAAAGTATTCTAAGATTCTAAGCACCAAGTGAATTCCAGCCCTTTGGGAGAGAGAGGGTAGCTGTAGCGTTTGGAACTGCTGGTTGATTTTAGTTCCAATACTTTTTAGGGTAAGCTTTGGATTGATAAGCCCGTACACCTAGAAAAGTATAGTTTTTCATCCCCAATTCCCAAGTAAGTGTGTATTTTTGCTGTAGTTTGTGTAACATTGTGTGTTTGCCTTTTCCTATGAATAAATTTACAATTTCTTTCATTAATTCGTTTTGCTCAATGCATGATCCTGGTAAAAAACGTGTAAATGGCCTGGTCTCCAGTGACACCATCGAACTACTGGAATGAAATTTCTAGTGGGCTAGGATCTGGAAGGATGCTAAGATCTTTATGGCCACTTGTCTTGTCTTTGCCGGGACCAAAACACCCAGGATTTGCCTTACAGGGTTATTACAACCTCTCCTGATCCCAGATCGGCCATGGACTGACATTTCTATGGACTTTGTGGTAGAGCTTCCCTTATCTAAGGGTATGACCACGATCCTGGTGGTCATGGATCGGTTCTCCAAATAAACTAATTTCATCCCTCTGAAGGGATTAACTAATGCCGCTAAACTTTCCAAAGTGTTAATTCGGAAAATATTCTGACTCCATGGAGCTCCTCAATTCATCGTGTTGGATCAGGGCTCTCAATTCATTTCAAAATTCTGGAGGGCTTTTTTGCCAGCAACTTGAAGTGTCCTTACACTTTTCATCCGCTTATCACCCCCTGTCTAATGGACAAACAGAGCGGACTAACCAGTCCTTGGAACAATATATCCATTATTTAATCTCCGAGACTCAAGAAGACTGGGAAGACCTCTTGCCATGGGTGGAATTCACTCATAACAACTTGTGGAGCACATCATTGCAGGAATCCCCATTCTTCGCTAACTATGTTTTCACTGTGAGAAACCAGAATATCACCCTGGGGACAAGATATAGCTTTCTACCAAAAAGGTCAGGTTAAAGGCACCTACGGCGAAGTTATCTCCCAGATTTATTGATTCTTTCCCTATCATCGAGAGGGTCAATCTGGTGGCATATTGCCTAGTCCTTCCAGCCTCCATGAAGATTCTGTCTGTAGTCCATATGTCCCTATTAAAACCCTTTGTACAGATCCCATGTCTCCTGTTCCTGTAACTCCTCCAGAACCTGTGTTAGTGGGAGGGCAACAGGAGTTCAAAGTCCAGATGATTCTGGACTCCAGGGTGTCCAGAGGTAGAATCCACAGTACGTAGTGCATTGGAAGGGCTTTGGTCCTGAGGAAAGTTCCTGGATCCCCA
This sequence comes from Ascaphus truei, assembly GCF_040206685.1. Classification (NCBI taxonomy): domain Eukaryota; kingdom Metazoa; phylum Chordata; class Amphibia; order Anura; family Ascaphidae; genus Ascaphus; species Ascaphus truei. The sequence goes on along the minus strand of NC_134484.1, from coordinate 291,375,094 downwards.
GGGATCAACTTCACGCTCCTTGTCTAGTTCGCGCATTCCCCCGGAAATACCCAGTGAAACCATTCCTGGAGCGCCTGGAGGTTGCCCATGAAGGGCGGGGGAGGGGGCTACTGTGTGGATAGGGCACAGACTCTGCCCTTGTGATGTCAGCATTGAGTGCAGGCTCTGCCCCAAGATGTCAGGATCAGATGTAGGTTCCGCCCCCAAGTTTGATCCAGACTTTGGTACAGCTGGTGCCTCATCAGTGCCTATTGTGCAGACCCCACCCAGCAATTAATCAGGGGCCTGATTCTAGTATCAGCTTCTACTGTGCAGTCGTTCACATATTGGCTGTTCCTCCTTTTATAGGCTCAGCGATTGCCTTTGCAAATTGACTTGGCATGATAGTTCTTTACTTGTGATTCCATGCTGGTCGCAAACACTCTGTTTTGCCCTGTCCTGCCTTACCTTGCCATGCCTTGTTCTCGCATTGCAGTGACCTAGACCACAGTCTCTACTACCCTTAACTTCTGCTTGGATATCTACCACTCTACATTCTACTACCCTCGACCTTGGCTAAGTGACCTACACTACCCTCCAGTTTTCTACCCTAAAGTGGGCAGTTGAGGCCTTGAGGCATTACCTGGTAGGGAGTCCATTTACCCTTGGGATGGATCACACTTCACTGAAGTGGTTAAATTAAATGCTAGACTGGCTAGTTCATACATGGCTCTCCAACCTTTCTAATTTAAGATTCAGAACAGGCAGGGGAAGCTAAAAGCAAATGCTGACTTCTTCTCTCAAGCAGGAGTGGATGGTCGGGCTTCAGCCATGCATGGCCCTAGCCACACACAAACGGGAGGAATGTGACAGGGTGAATTCAGTATGCCTGAGAGACCTATGTATAGGTCTGCAGTCCAGCAGTGACCTGGTTAACCACAGCTTTGGAAGGCTGGGTTAATTAGCCAGGTCTCAGCTGCCTGATTAAGGGACTTTATAAACACAGACTCTTGACTTGTTCATGGCTCTCTCCTGACTTAGGAAAAAGGGTATATGAGTGTTCTATCAACCAGATCACAAAAATACATAAATTGTATCCAGAGATATCCAATGTGGGCTTGATGAATACTATAGTATATATATATGTTTTGGGGGTGTCCTCCAAAAGCCAAATGTTAAATCATGATTATTAATCACAACTTGTTGAAACTGCCCCTTCAGGATTGTATCTGTGGCGTGCCAACTGCTGCAGTTGAGTCTAGTAGCAAAAAATTGGAAAAAGCAGTGCACAACCAGGAGAAAGGGTCCAGAAAAAAACTTACTTTAATAGAACATGGTTAAAAAATAGGAGTTACGCGCCTGCGTAACTCATATTTTTAACCATGTTCTAATAAAGTAATTTTTTTCTGGCCCATTTCTTCTGGTTGTGCACTGCTTTTTCCAATTTTTTGCTACTCTCTCCTGACTTAACCAGAGAAAGACATGCTGAAACACTGAAGGGAGAATGCATGCAATAAGGTCTATTTATATTGGCTCTTTCACTTATGTATTATGGACTTGAAAAACCTTTGCGGGGAAAAGGGCGAAGCCCTTATAAAGGACTTATGTTTTTTGTTAAACTTTATATGCTGAAAACAATGATACACAATGCAAAAACCCCGGCGCTAATGATAACTACAGTTACCCCAGTCCAATGAAAGTTCTCTTGGTAATTCAAACGCAATTAAAATGGTGAATGCGCTGCTGGCTGGCACCTCAATAATCCTCCTATAGATGAATAGATAAGGGAAAAGAGACCATTGCGCAGCAACAAGCAACAAGTTTTAGTTCTATGGACTTAAAAGTTAACAACTTACAAGAATAATGCTGTTATGTTCAGTTGAGAGAATCTGTGCTTTAACCAACGTTTTCTCCTAGACCTCACGAATCCCACGTGCTGTCAATCTTTGGTCAGCCCCATCCCCTGGTATACAAATTAAACTCAATAGTAATCTCCGTGAATCCCCAGAAAGGAAATGACATGGGAGATAATGGTGCAGATTGCTAGAAAATTTGATAAAGATAAAAAAACAGCCAAATGTTTACTTACATAAGCTAGGCTGCTGTAGAACGACTGACAAAGTGCCGTCCGCAGCTTGTAACAAGTGTGGGGTGAGGTACACTGTGCTGTAGATGCTCTCACTGCTCACAGCTCCAAATGCCGACTCTATACTCCGCGCAACTGACGTCACACGATGGCACCACCTCAACCCTCCTTGCCGACGGACACTTCAGTCACTCAACTCCTCCTTCCCCAAACGCGTTTCGTGATGTAAAGTCGTCACTTCGTCAGTGGTATGGGGGAGTTCTCAGATACTGGTGGTATTTATACCATAAGGAGCGATATACACCCCTCAGGTTAAAATCAATTACCTACACTAAAATTCACCTATACTATGCAACATGAATACTGACACTAGGGTTAAATAACCCTGGGATTTAGTGGCAATCCTCTAGCACCTTTCGCCCTCACCCAGCACTGAAGGTAATCGGGGCTGCGGGGACAGGAAAGTGTGTGCTATTCGAAACACCAGCCAACCGGGTGCGAGTCCGGGGGCGCTGGGGAGCGCTGATTGGGTGGTGTGGGCGGGGCTTGTCATTGGCAGCAGGGATCTGGTACTCTGGGAGAGAGTGAGTGGCCGCCCGAGGCTTGGAGCCCCTGGCCAGACCGACCAATGGAGCTCAAGAATATAGTAGCCAACACTGTGCTGGTGTGTATGCTAGTGTGTGTGCTGGTGTGTGTGCTGGTGTGTGTGCTGGTGTGTGTGCTGGTGTGTGTGTATGCTGGTGTGTGTGCTGGTGTGTGTGCTGGTGTGTATGCTGGTATGTGTGTGCTGGTGTGTGTGCTGCTGGGTGTGCTGGTGTGTGTGTGCTGGTGTGTGTGTGTGCTGGTGTGTGTGTGTGTGTGCTGGTGTGTGTGCTGGTGTGTGTGTATGCTGGTGTGTGTGTATGCTGGTGTGTGTATGCTGGTGTGTGTGTATGCTGGTGTGTGTGCTGGTGTGTGTGTGTGCTGGTGTGTGTGTGCTGGTGTGTGTGTGCTGGTGTGTGTGCTGGTGTGTGTGCTGGTGTGTGTGTATGCTGGTGTGTGTGCTGGTGTGTGTGTGCTGGTGTGTGTGTGTGCTGGTGTGTGTGCTGGTGTGTGTGTGCTGGTGTGTGTGTGTGCTGGTGTGTGTGTGTGCTGGTGTGTGTGCTGCTGGTGTGTGCTGGTGTGTGCTGGTGTGTGTGTGCTGGTGTGTGTGTGTGCTGTGTGTGTGTGTGTGTGTGTGTGCTGGTGTGTGTGTGCTGGTGTGTGTGCTGTTGTGTGTGCTGGTGTGTGTGCTGGTGTGTGTGTGTGCTGGTGTCTGCTGGTGTGTGTGCTGGTGTGTGTGTGCTGGTGTGTGTGTGCTGGTGTGTGTGTGCTGGTGTGTGTGTGCTGTGTGTGTGTGTGTGTGCTGGTGTGTGTGCTGGTGTGTGTATGCTGCTGTGTGTGTGTGTGTGCTGCTGTGTGTGCTGCTGTGTGTGCTGGTGTGTGTGCTGGTGTGTGTGCTGGTGTGTGTGCTGGTGTGTGTGCTGGTGTGTGTGTGTGTGTGTGTGTGCTGGTGTGTGTGTGTGCGTGCTGGTGTGTGCTGGTGCGTGCGTGCTGGTGTGTGCGTGCTGGTGTATGCGTCCTCTCTCCCTTCTCCCCTCTCCCCTCTCCCTCTCTCTCCCCTCTCCCTCTCTCTCCCCTCTCCCCCCCTCTCCCCTCTCCCCCCCTCTCTCTCCCCTCTCCCTCTCTCCCCCCCCTTCTCTCTCCCCCTCCCTCTCTCTCCCCCCCTCTCTCTCACCCCCTCTCTCTTCCCCCCTCAGGTTTATTATAAGTTTCATGTTTAATGGGTTAAACATAGGTGATTGATGGGTTTTTTTTTGTTTGTTTTTTACCCAAGTCTGACACCAATAAGGATTAATTTAAAAACACTATGAGCTAATGGTTGGGGTTGATTTCCTTTCCCCTTTGTCTGTTGTTACTGTGTGCACAGCAAGTACTTGCAGTCACACACAGCCCCCTCTCCCCTTATTTTTATCATCTCTCTGATAAGGACAAGATATGCACAGGGTAAAGAAAACACTTGGTTGACAAGCACTTCCCTATTCAGAGACCCCTAATAAATTGAACTAGTTAATTGGCAGTCAAAGTGTGGCGAATTGAGTAACTACTTGTTGTTTCCCATTGTAATGGGAAGCGTGGTGGCAAGTGAGAGTCCCCTCGCGCCCCTCTCCCCCCTCCCTCCCCCCCTCCCGGCAAGTGCGAGTACACCGGCGGCAGCACTAGTGCTGAGGGGACGAGCGGAGGAGAAATAACAAATTTTCGCATGCACAACACAATACCTCAATTTTAACATGTTGTGGCTATTTTCACTTCTAATTCGCCACACTTGTGGCTACATTGAAAAATAGGTTGCCCACCCCTGCTCTAGCAAGAATAAAAATGTGATATTTTTGCAGTCTCACTCTAAAATGAACAATAAAAGTGTTCACATAACACTAGTATGCATTTAGCGTAGGGACCTGCTAATGAGACTTACCTTGACGTGGTTAGCAGGCTTGGCATTATTTGATCAAAGGATGTACTGTATACCAAAAGTCTCCTTTTTTCTTATAGGTATTTACACCATACATATATTTATATTCCCCATTGATTGCCATCCCAAAGGGAGAAGCGCAGGGATTCACTTTCTGTTTTGCACTTTTGTATGGCCAGTTTCTTCACTAACTGCATGCTCTTTACATGGAGAAGCGCAGTGATTATATATTTGTTTTACATTATTTGTTGGGCCGATTTTAATCCTTAGCAGCACGCTCCTAGAGGGAAACACTACTATGGTGTAATTGAATATATTTAGCCAATCACCTGCAACTGCTTATTGAGCAGTTTGTGGCAGGCCAGCCCCTCTTCTTCTAGGTATACACTGGCGACACACTTTATTCGAGCTCGGCTAGTCCCGCGAATTCGGGTATACTCGTATGTATTCAGGTTTCTGATCGTTTTCTGCCAGAGTGCATTGCGTTATTTTCCGGCAGGGATTTAAGCTTTTTATTCCGGCTTGCTAAAATACTGCAATGCCGTACAGTACTGTATATGCACATACATAAATAATACTACTGTATAGGCGGCGGGGGCGAGATGTGTTTGCAGCAGAGAGAGAGATCCGCTGCTCTCTCTCTGCGCAAACATCGGCACAATAAAAATTATTTTAAATACATTTTTATTTATAGTGTACATGTGCAGGGGGTCTCCGGAGCTGAACCGCGTTAGTTTCAGGTTTGGGGACCCCCGGGCCCCCGAGATACAGCCCCCTTTAGGGGGTGCCGGTATCCCTCTGCGTTTAAAGGCCACGATCACGTGACCGCAGCCTGTTAAACCAAGCAGAGGGATACCGGCACCCCTTAAAGGGGCCTGTATCTAGGGGGGCAGGGGGTCACCAGACCTGAAACCTGTGCGCTTCTGCTCTGGAGACCCTCTGCACATGTACAGTATCAATAAAACACATACAATATACAGTATAAATAAACACTCGTTCTTTACCTTAGCGGCTATGCGCTATGGTAAAGAAGCATCATTTCTGTATTTTAATAATATTGTACAGTGAGCAGGGGGTTCCCTGAGCCAGAAATTAATGCTCAGGGACCCCCCCTGCTCCTGCTCAATATTATTAAAAATAAAGAAATGCTGCGTCATTACCATAGCGGTAAGCCGCTAAGGCAATGAAGGGGTTAACCCACTGTGCCCGCTTTATTGTGTGTAGTGGGGATGGGTGAGGGGGGTATTTGGCCCTTGGTGTGAGTTTAGGACTTGCGGGAGGGGGGGGGGGGGGTTGCGGGTGCACTTAACCCCTTCACGACCGTAGCAGTTAATACCGCTACGGTCATGAAGGGGTTAAGCCCTCCTGCTACCCCCCCCCCCGCAAGCCCTAAACAACCATCGTTGGGGCTAATACCCCATTCACCCACCCTCCCGATACCCACAATAAAAAAATACACACACACAGCAGCCGCCAAAAAATAAATAAATAAATCTAAATAAATAAATGACAATAAATACATTTGAAATACATTTTTATTGATAGTGTAGATGTGCAGGGGGTCTCCGGAGCTGAATCGCGTTGGTTTTAGGTCTGGGGCCCCCCGGCCCCCCGAGATACAGGCCCCTTTAGGGGGTGCCGGTATCCCTCTGCTTGGTTTAAAGGGCCCGATCACGTGATCGCGGCCTGTAAACCAAGCAGAGCAGAAGGATACCGGCACCCCCTAAAGGGGCCTGTATCTCGGGGGGCAGGGGGTCCCCGGACCTGAAACCTGTGCGCTTCTGCTCTGGAGACCCTCTGCACATGTACAGTATCAATAAAAATGTATTTTAAATGTATTTATTTATATTCATTTATTTATTTATTTATTTATTTAGATTTATTTATTAATTGTGCTGCTGCTGCAAGTCCTAAACTCACACCAAGGGCCAAACACCCCCCTCACCCCCAATAAAAAAAATCACGCACAGCAGCCCCACAATTAATAAATAAATCTAAATAAATAAATAAATACATGAAGAGAAATAAATATATACTGTATATATATATATACTGGATACAGTATATATACTGTACAGTATATATAATAACAATCCCTATACATATACAGTATATACTGTGTATATATATACTGTATACATATATATACACAAATATATATATATATATATATATACTATATAGATATATATATATATATATAGTATACAGTATATACACAGAGATGATGAACCAATATACAAATACATGTACTGTAGAATGGTTATCAAAATCATACTGTCCTACAAATAACGCTTCTCTATACAGTACAGACAATAATAATAATAATCCATTTAATAATCCTAACTGATTTTCTCTGCAAATGAATGTTAACAATATACGTAATTGCAAGCTACTCTACCAGTAAATACAAACACTTCCAAACAAACACTTTAACCAATCAAGTAAACAAAAATCAATATATACTGTACTGTAAGTACCAACCAGAAAACACAATTTAAAACCAAAGCTAACCCTTACAATACCAAGGATTACATCTATCTAATTGTAAAAAAAACTTATACCTGTACATTATACACAGCATTGTTTAAAGCCCCCTCCCCCCTAATGTTTCTGTTAAACAGATTACACTGAAGGGAGAGAGATATAAAGGCCTAAAGCCCCTTCCCCCCTAATGTTTCTGTTAAACAGATTACACTGAAGGGAGAGAGATATAAAGGCCTAAAGCCCCTTCCCCCCTAATGTTTCTGTTAAACAGATTACACTGAAGGGAGTGAGATATAAAGGCCTAAAGCCTTACCAGTAAATCTCCCTCCCTGCATTGATGTCGTGCAGTGTATGTAAATGTGGGGAGGGGGGGACACACCCAATGTGCATACTGTGAGGTCTAACCACCCTCACCCCCTACCCACATACTGTACCGTTACCCCCCCCTCCCATCCTGGCCATGGCCCCTCCGCTTCTGCAAAACAGACACAATACTTTGTATGTTTTAATTTATGTCCCCTAACCCCTTAATCACCATAGCGGTTATTAACCGCTACAGTCATGAAGGGGTTAACCCACCCTCACCCACCACTCGGGATGCCTACATACCCTCCCACACTAACCCCCCCCCCGTGAGGCCTAACCACCCAGTCAGTACCCACAAGGGAGGCCTACCCACATACCGTTGGGGAAACACCCCACCCCCAGTCCCCACAATAAAAACAGTACAATGACCCACAATAAACAGCATTATATTTATTAAATACATTACCCACCCCCTGTGCCCCCCCATAAATACAAGATTTATTCTTTTACATACAGGGTTCATAACGCAGCCCCACGCTAGTCCCCGGTGGGCTGGCAGGGCACCTGGACAGACCTACAGTTTACCAGCAGCATTCCACAGGTTCTGGAGGCCTGCTGGTGGATCCTGCCAGCACCATGGTGCCCAGGTGGTCTCCTTCGGTCACCGTGAGCCACAATTGGGTCCCCACGGTAGGCCCAAGGATGTCTGGGAGCCCCGGGTCAAACCCACAGGTGTCTGCGGGGCCTCGGGTGGTTCCCATGGGGGTCTGGGGAACTCACGGGTGCTCACTACGGGTCCGCGGTGCCCCCACAGAAGTGGGACCACACATCATCATCCCCGCACCTATGGGTCGGAGGTGCCCCCACAGAAGTGGGACCACACATCGTCATCCCCGCAGACTACGGGTCCGCGGTGCCCCCACAGAGGTGGGACCACACATCATCATCCCCGCATGTTTCACCCGTGGAACCACCAGCCTAATACCCTTTGGAATACCCGAGGATACCCACAGGTGGTCTCCATAGGCCCCACGCAAAACCACGGAATCAAACCCTAAATGTAAAAAAAATAAACCTGGCCTATACATTCAATACATACACCCTCCCCCCCCCCCCCCCAACACCTACAGTACAATAATGTGCAAAATAACTATTATCCAGATATGGATAATAGATTAATTGCCCATTATTAAAAACATTAACTAGCATATACAAATAAATAAAGTACTACTGACCTCATCAATACGAAGTGTCCGTTGCCAGCAAAATCCTTGTCTTGTCCACAACATACATAGCAAATACAAAGCCAATCAATACATTGCAATTACATTCAGATATCAATTAACCCCTTAAACACCTTATCAGATAATAACCGCAAAGGTGATTAAGGGGTTAAGCCACACAGGCCCGATACCCACCCTCACCCATGAATTTGTACTGTGGCTTCATCATGCAACTATATATATACTGTATATACTGTATATATACTGTATACAGAGAGACAGAGAGAAAGAGAGAGAGAGAGAGAGAGAGATATACAGTATATATATATATATATACACACACGTTATATACACCACACCCATGATAAACCAATATACAGTACAAATAAATATGTAGAAGGGTTATCAAAAGCACTGTCCTACTACCAAACACTTCTCCATACATACACACTAAATTAAAATCAATTTCCTTTAATATTCATAACTGATCTCTCAATCTAAATCATCACTAAACCTCTGAAAAACCATTTAAACAACTTACATTACAATATAAATGATGCCTAAATATCTATGCACCATATACATTCTGCAAATTAATCAACCAAGTAAACAAAACTCAATTAGCAATCATTATTTATATCCCTAAACAATTCACACTAGATCCCGAACAATAAAACCATTAACAAATTCACGCCTAGAGCAGAACAATTAAGCCTTTGAAAAACTATAAGTACCGACAAAAATACAACCTTTACAAACCAAGCCTATCCCTGACCTTCCTCAAACACACAATACAATACCAAGGAATACAGTACATCTATCTAATTTTAAAATACTTTAAACTCACAATAAACATACTGTAGCAGCATACACAAAATAATTTAAAACACATCTAATCCAGCTTTTAAAACAACATCATTTCTTACCCTGTACTGTACTGTATGTATATATCTCTCTAGAGATATATACATACATACATACAGTGGCAAGAAATGATATACCACAAAAAAAAAATACACATGTTTGTTAAAAAACCTTTTGAAAAAATTAACTAGTTAAATAAAATACATTTCTTTACTGTAGTTCACTTACCATTACTTGCCCCCACCGACTCCCGTTGCGCAGCTTACTCACGAACCAATCCACGATCAGGAACCCATAAAATAATAAACCACAAAATAATAAACATTAAACTAAAAATCCAAATCAATCCACGGGTCTTCTATCTGTAATCCATCTTCATCTGTGTTCTTCTTTCTTCTATCTCCTTCCAGCGGGGCGGGGCGGGGTCTTCTCCCTGTCTGCGGCCACGCCCTGATCTTCTTTCTTGGCCGGAGGTCCTTCCTCCGCGGCGTCTGGATCAAAATGAGACGACATAGGCTTTTAAAGGCCTATGACGTCACATTTTGCGTCATGGTTCCCACGGTCCTGATTGGGCCTTGAAAACCATGTGTTTTGGCCGACAAAAATTAAAATGATGACGTCATCTTAAACGCAATGAAAGCACATGTGAAAGAAAAAAAGACAATGTCGGCGCCAAACAATGAAATCAAACCGTATATTGAATAGTCCAAATCAAAGTCCTTGGATGACAGAGGTGGGTGGGCAATTGCAAACTCTCTCCAGGACGTGACGTGGTATATGAAAAACAAAAAGAAATAATTATAGTGCAGTATGCCAATACATGGGGACATAAAAACATATAACACTGACAACATAAAACATACAAGACAGACTAACAACAACAACAACAGGTCAGACTAAAAAATAATAAAAAAGCTATTTATTGACAACTAATGTTGAACTCTGGATGTAGCTGTCACACACCAATCCGGGGGGGGGGGGTAAAATCGTTGCCCTACTCACAGAATAGTGGACAATAAAAGGCAGCAGGACTGGAATCACTGCAACGAATCCAAGATGGCGGCCGTGGTTCTCTCTCCGGCTTCTCCACGTGTGTCAGACGCTGCGTGGAGCCTCCTGGATGTAGCGTTGCGCTCTCCTCTCCTGCTGATCTCCTGTCCTCTCAATCTGGGCACGTAACTCCTCTCCCCTGCCTCCCGACTGTGTGGTGTGTTCCTCAGCTCCAGATGCAGTTAAATGCCTCTAAAAACGGTATCTTCCCAACGCGTTTCGTGCGCATGCGCGCACTTCTTCAAGGGATGTCACATCCCTTGAAGAAGTGCGCGCATGCGCACGAAACGCGTTGGGAAGATACCGTTTTTAGAGGCATTTAACTGCATCTGGAGCTGAGGAACACACCACACAGTCGGGAGGCAGGGGAGAGGATTTACGTGCCCAGATTGAGAGGACAGGAGATCAGCAGGAGAGGAGAGCGCAACGCTACATCCAGGAGGCTCCACGCAGCGTCTGACACACGTGGAGAAGCCGGAGAGAGAACCACGGCCGCCATCTTGGATTCGTTGCAGTGATTCCAGTCCTGCTGCCTTTTATTGTCCACTATTCTGTGAGTAGGGCAACGATTTTACCCCCCCCCCCCGGATTGGTGTGTGACAGCTACATCCAGAGTTCAACATTAGTTGTCAATAAATAGCTTTTTTATTATTTTTTAGTCTGACCTGTTGTTGTTGTTGTTAGTCTGTCTTGTATGTTTTATGTTGTCAGTGTTATATGTTTTTATGTCCCCATGTATTGGCATACTGCACTATAATTATTTCTTTTTGTTTTTCATATACCACGTCACGTCCTGGAGAGAGTTTGCAATTGCCCACCCACCTCTGTCATCCAAGGACTTTGATTTGGACTATTCAATATATGGTTTGATTTCATTGTTTGGCGCTGACATTGTCTTTTTTTCTTTCACATGTGTTACTGACTGTACAGTCAGTTGTTGTCTGGCTGCCAATTTATATTAATTGTCCCATAGGGGCTTATGTTTTTTAGCGCTATTTTGCACCGTCTTTTTTGCTTTTGGGCAATGAAAGCACAGCCAATCAGAATGGCTTTGCTTCAAATGCCTTTAAGGTGACGTCAGATTGCCGTGCACACATGGTACTAGAGCCAATCAGAGTGTGGGAACTTTATCCCTACTCTGATTGGCTCTGGTATACCATGTGTCAGGGGCTTGGGGGAGAAAGGATGTGACGTCAATGAAAACCTGACACATGGTACGGGAGCCAATCAGAGCGTGGGAACTTTATCCCTACTCTGATTGGCTCTGGTATACCATGTGTCAGGGGCTTGGGGGAGAAAGGATGTGACATCAATGAAAACCTGTCACGTGGTACGGTAGCCAATCAGAGTAGGGATGGAGTTCCCACGCTCTGATTGGCTACCGTACCACGTGACAGGTTTTCATTGACGTCACATCCTTTCTCCCCCAAGCCCCTGACACATGGTATACCAGAGCCAATCAGAGTAGGGATGGAGTTCCCACGCTCTGATTGGCTACCGTACCACGTGACAGGTTTTCATTGACGTCACATCCTTTCTCCCCCAAGCCCCTGACACATGGTATACCAGAGCCAATCAGAGTAGGGATAAAGTTCCCACGCTCTGATTGGCTACCATACCATGTGTGCACGGCCATGTGCCTTTTCATGACGTCATCTTAAAGGCAATTGAAGCAAAGCCATTATGATTGGCTGTGCTTTCATTCCCTTTAAGTGACGTCATCATTTTTTTTTTGTAGGCCAAAACACATGGTTTTCCCGGCCCAATCAGGACCGTGGGAACCATGACGCAAAATGTGACGTCATAGGCCTTTAAAAGCCTATGTCGTCTCATTTTGCAGCCAGACGCCGCGGAGGAAGGACCTCCGGAGAAGAAAAAAGACAAGGGCGTGGCCGATGATGGAAAGAAGACCACGCCCTGCCCCGCCCAGAAGGAGATAGAAGAAAGAAGAATACAGATGAAGATGGATTACAAGTAGAAGACCCGTGGATTGGTTTTGATTTTTAGATTAATGTTTATTATTTTGAATGGTTTATTATTTTATGGGTTCCTGATCGTGGATTGGTTCGTGAGTAAGCTGCGCAACGGGAGTCGGTGGGGGCAAGTAATGGCAAGTGAACTACAGCAAAGAAATGTATTTTATTTAACTTGTTAATTTTTTCAAAAGGTTTTTTAACATGTGTATTTTTTTTTTGTGGTATATCATTTCTTGACACTGTATGTATGTATGTACAGTATATATGTCTAGAGAGATATACTGTACAGTATACATTCAGGGTAAGAAATGATGATGTTTTAAAAGCTGGATTAAATGTGTTTTTAATTATTTTGTGAGTTTAAAGTATTTTAAAATTAGATACAGTAGATGTTTTCCTTGGTATTGTATTGTGTGTTTGAGGAAGGTCAGGGATAGGCTTGGTTTGTAAAGGTTGTATTTTTGTCGGTACTTATAGTTTTTCAAAGGCTTAATTGTTCTGCTCTAGGCGTGAATTTGTTAATGGTTTTATTGTTCGGGATCTAGTGTGAATTGTTTAGGGATGTAAATAATGATTGCTACTTGAGTTTTGTTTACTTGGTTGATTAATTTGCAGAATGTATATGGTGCATACAGTAGATTTTATGCATGCATCATATATATTGGAATGTGAGTTTTTTCATTGGTTTGTGATCATACTGTATACAGTAGATTGTGAGATCAGTTAGGATTTTTAAAGGAAATTGATTTTAATGTAGTGTCTGTATGGAGAAGTGTTTGGTTGTAGGGCAGTATGCTTTTGATAACCCTTCTACATTTATTTGTACTATATATTGGTTTATCATGGGTGTGTACAGGTATATAACGTGTGTGTATATATATATATAAAGTATATACTGTATATCTCTCTCTCTCTCTCTCTTTCTCTCTGTATGTATATATATACAGTATATACAGTATATATAGTTGCATGATGAAGCCACAGTACAAATTCATGGATGAAGGGTGGGTATCGTGCCTGTGTGGCTTAACCCCTTAATTACCTTTGCGGTTATTATCCGATAAGGTGTTTAAGGGGTTAATTGATATCTGAATGTACTTGCAATGTATTGCCTTGGTTTTGGCTATGTATTGTGTGGGCAAGAGAAGGAAGGCGCTGGCGTCGGACACTTCATATTGATGAGGTCAGTAGTACTTTATTTATTTTTATATGCTAGTTAATGTTTTTAATAATGGGCAATTAATCTATTATCCATATCTGGATAATAGTTATTTTGCACATTATTGTACTGTAGGTGTTGGGGGGGAGGGTGTATGTATTGAATGTATAGGCCAGGTTTATTTTTTTTACATTCAGGGTTACTTCCGTGGTTTTGCGTGGGACCTCTGGAGACCACCCGCGGGGAATCCTCGGGTATCCTAAAGGGTAGCAGGCTGGTGGTTCCACGGGTGACACATGCGGGCATGACGATGTGTGGTCCCACTTCTGTGGGGGCACCTCCGACTTGTAGTCTGCGGGCATGACGATGTGTGGTCCCACTTCTGTGGGGGCACCTCCGACCCGTAGGTGCGGGGATGATGATGTGTGATCCCACTTCTGTGGGGGCACCGCGGACCAGTAGTGAGCACCCGTGAGTTCCCCAGACCCCCATGGGAACCACCCGAGGCCCCGCAGACACCTGTGGGTTTGACCCGGGGCTCCCAGACTTCCTTGGGCCTACCGTGGGGACCCAATTGTGGCTCACGGTGACCCAAGGAGACCACATGGGCGCCATGGTGCTGGCAGGATCCACCAGCAGGCCTTCAGAACCTGTGGAATGCTGCTGGTAAACTGTAGGTCTGTCCAGGTGCCCTGCCAGCCAACCGGGGACTAGCGTGGGGCTGCGTTATGGACCCTGAATGTAAAAGAATAAATCTTGTATTTATAGGGGGGCACAGGGGGTGGGTAATGTATTTAATAAATAGAATGCTGTTTATTGTGGGGCTGTGCATTGTTTTGATTGCGGGGACTGGGGGTGGGGGGTGGGGGGGTTCCCCAACGGTATGTGGGTAGGCCTCCCTTGTGGGAAGTTAGTGGGTGAGGGTTGAGGGTGGTTAGGCCTCACGGGGTGGGGGGGTTAGAGTGGGAGGGTATGTACAGTAGGCGTCCCGAGTGGTGGGTGAGGGTGGGTTAACCACTTCATGACTGTAGCGGTTAATAACCGCTATAGTGATTAAGGGGTTAGGGGACATTACTTTGAAAGTGTTAATTTTTTTTCTCTGTTTTACTGTACTGTACAGCAGCAGCAGCGGAGGTTGCCATGGGTAGTGGGTAGTGTATTGAATGTATTTATTGGTTATTATGCCTTAACCCCTTCATTACCTTAGCGGCTATACGCTATGGTAATGAAGCATCATTTCTGAACTTTTAATAATATTGTGCAGGAGCAGTGGGTCCCCTGAGATTAGATTTCTGTCTCAGGGAACCCCCTGCTCACTGTACAATATTATTAAAAATACAGAAATGCTGCTTCTTTACCATAGCGCATAGCCGCTAAGGTAAAGAATGATTCTTTAATGATGTGTCTTTTTTATTCACAGTGTAGATGTGCAGGGGGTCTCTGGAGCAGAAGCGCACAGGTTTCAGGTCTGGGGACCCCCTGCTCCCCGAGATACAGGCCTCTTTAGGGGGTGCCGGTATCCCTCTGCTCTACTTGGTTTAACAGGCCGCGGTCATGTGATCGGGGCCTTTAAACGCAGAGGGATACCGGTACCCTCTAAAGGGGCCTGTATCTCGGGGGGCAGGAGGTCCCCCGACCTGAAACCAGTGCGGTTCAGCTCCCGAGACCCCCTGCACATCTACACTATAAATAAAAATGTATTTCAAATGTATTTATTTGTATTTATTTATTTATTTATTGCGGGGATGCTGTGTGTGATTATTTTTCATTGTGTGTAGCGGGGGTGGGTGACGGGGTTTATAAATGTGAGTTTATAAATAAAATAATGCGCGCTCATTGCTCTTTTGTTACAATGTTGCTGGTCTTGCGGCTTTGCAGTCTGGCAGCAAAAAGCAGTTTGTAGTACTGAGTGTGAGATAAATTAACCAGTTCTTTTATTGCTGAAGTCGCCACCAAAAACGTTTATTTACAAATACAGTACAAAAACCGTGCAACACACAACAACATACTGTATCCTTTGTTTAAGTACAGCAGGTACTGTAGGGTAAAACATGTACTGTACTGTACAGTACAGCACAATATTACAGTATGGTCTCACTGAAAGTCCTCCCCATTTTCCATCCATGGCCGATGCCTTGCATGGCGCAAAACGCCATTAATGCAGTCTCTAACGCCTCTCATTACAGGATCTGTAACAGGATAATAGCGCTGCATTTCTTCCACAATCTTTTTCCTTAAATTAGCAGGAAGGGCCTTTTTATGGCGATTCCCATCGTAATTTACTTTGAACACCCACTCGCAGTACAATGTGTAGGGAACATGGTGTTTAAATATGATCAAGGCATACTTGTGTGGTATACCAGCACTCCTCACCCTATACTTCTCCCTCAGCGCTGGTGGCAGATCGCACAGGGAGATGTCGGGCACTGTTTGTATGCGAGCGGGTGTAGGAGGTCTTTTGGGAGCGGGTGTACTTGAGGCGACGGGCAATGGTAGGGTGTCTGGGAGGAAGCTTTCCTCCGGTAGTGGTCGCCGGGTTGTCTCCTGGCGTGGTCTTGACGGGGTTGTCATGTCCTCCTCAATAGCATAGTACACTGCATCTTCTGGTGTAGGGGGTGTGCTTGGTGATGGAAGGGGGTCGAAGGTACCATGCATCACATCCATGTCACCCCCCTGCTCCAGCGTCGGGGAAACAGGGGCATTAACACCGAGCAAATAATGTATGCCCGCTATGGCAGCCTCTATCTTGTCCATCCGTTGATCAATCCGTTGCTCCATATGTAGCATCCGTTGATCCATCCGTTGCTCTCTTTGTAGCATCCGTTGCTCCATATGTAGCACCGACTCCAGAAGCAGATCTAGCTTTGCCAGCACAATAGAATTCCCGGGGAGATCCACAGTTAACCCATTCAGGATCCGGTCTAACGAGCTGCTTGTGCATGGCATCTGGAGATCTGGGGGGATGGGTGCAATGGAGGATGAGATGGAGGTTCCCTGGAGAGAAGCGGCATCGATGGAGAGTGGAGGAGGTGACCTGGGGATGCCCGGTACAGGAGAAGCTGCAGCGTCGTCGAAGAGGTATGGAGAAGGTGACCGCTGGATTTCCGGGAGAGAAGCAGAGTCGTCCAAGAGCAAAGGAGACAGTGACCCATGGATTTCAGAGGCAGCAGCATCTTCAGAGGGAATCGGAGAAGATGGGGTTGGAGAAGCCGGGCTGAAGATTTCCGGGACAGCTACAGCAGAGTCGTCGAAGCTTATGGGAGCAAGTGGTCTGCGGATTCGGTGAGTTGGCTGCCATTCGTCTTGCGTACCAAGCACAGTACCGTATTTCTTCTTCACATAATAAGGCTGACGTGTTTTAAAACCCTTAGCCTTTAGGGTCAGCAGAAGGTTTTCTTTGTTGGCCTTAGCCTGTCGCTTTGCCTTTGGCTTGGAAACGGTAACTGCCTTTCTCTTTTTCAGTGTGGCAGGCACAGCAGAGGTGAGATGGTTCTTTCGTCCATAGAACCGGGGCTGCTCCATGTAAGCGGGAGGCACAATGCAGTATCTGGACAATGGCTCAGATAAAGATCAGCAAGTGGTGGGCTATGCAACGTGTACAACCTTTTATGCATGGCGGCCAGGTACAGGTGTTGAAAGTGGGTGGTCTGTAATGTGAGTCATTAATATATAAATACACCATCCATTTTGTGGATTCACTGCACATTGAATACACATCGACTAAACATCGAATATACATTCTTGTGTTTGTATTTCTTTCTACTCGCAGCAATGCCTGTTAAGAAGATTTCAAAGGATCTCAGCATGAGAATGAAGGAGATGTACACGAGCGGAAAACGAATTGCAGATATCCAGCGCTGGTTAACTGCTTCTGGCCTCGTTGTGCCATCAAGCACCGTGTGCTATCATGCACAAAGAAAAAACAGAGACCGCAAAAAGGCACCAAGGGTAACAAATGCGTAAGTATATTTATAAAACTTAACCAAAAAAAAATAGAAAACTGTAGTGTACATCTACAGTATACCGTATTTATATAGTATATTTATATTACTGTACAACAGTATATACTGTAGTGTACTGTATGTGTGGTCAATTTATATTTTTTGTGCAGCAGTATACTGTACACTTTTGGTATATTGCAATTCATCTTACAATGGAATATACAGTATATGATGTGTATTTATTATGATATAACAACAGTATACTGTACCGTATTTATATAGTATATTTATTATATTACAACAGTATATAGTGTATGTGTGGTCAATTTATATTTTTTGTGCAGCAGTATACACTTTTGGTATATTGCAATTCATCTTACAACGGAATATACAGTATATGATGTGTATTTATTATGATATAACAACAGTATATTTATATAGTATATTTATATTACAACAGTACTGTATACTGTATATTTTGTCTATTTATATTTATAGTACAGCAGTATACTGTACATTTTTTGTATATTTATATTTACTGTATATTACAACATTACATGTACAGTATACAGTATACATTTTATATTGCTGCATATTAATAACACAATATAATTTCTTTGCATTGTAGGGAGACTACTCTTCTGGTGGACAGAATAAGTGAGGAGAATGATGAGAGGAGCGCATTAAGGGTTAAAAACACTCTGCAGGAAAACCACAATCTGACTGTATCCGAGAGCAGCATAAAGAAGATGAGACGCAGAATTGGATGGAAATATGGACGTGTGAGGTTAGTACTGGACAGTACAGGAGGTACTGTAAAGTAAAAGTGTTGTTTTGCAAACTGTACAGCGCTGGGACGCTAAATTTTTTTATTCATTGTCATTACAGAGCGTACCCCATGATACGGGACGCAAACAAAATCAAAAGAGTGCTACAGGCCCAAGCATGGATCGACAGCGGTGAGACTTTCCAGGATTGCATCTTCACTGATGAGTCTACTGTGTCGCTGGAGAGATTTGCAAGATTTGCGTTCCACAAAAAAGGCCGCATAACTTTGAAGCCGCGGCCAAAACACCCTGTGAAGCTGCATGTGTGGGGTGCCATCTCTAGGCGTGGACCGGGATGCATTGTCGTCTTTGAAGGTACAATTTCTCAAATATAATGCCGCCTAATGCATTGTACTTGACTAGTGTTGCTTTACCGTATGCACTGTACTGTACTATTGAGCACTTTTCTTGCTATAGGAATCATGAATAAAGATTTCTTCCAAGACAACATTGTGCCCGTGATAGTGCGATACATCACACGAGACTTTCCCAATGGTCATCGCTTTTACTAGGACAATGATCCCAAGCACACCGCGTCGACGGCGCATATCCTTGAGCGCGGCATCAACTGGGTGAAGACGCCAGCGGAGTAAGTGCAGTAGACCGTGTCCCATTTATGTTCCCCCCTGTTTTTACTGTGTACTGTATCTCTTAAACTAATTGTCCTTTCTTTACAATCAGAGATCGTCAGACTTCAATCCGATCGAAATGGTCTGGCATCAGCTGAAGGACCACATCCGTAAAGTGGCGAAACCCTCCAAGAAGGACGAGTTGTATAAAGCCATAATGAGTTTTTGGAACGATGTACTCACCGTGGAACGATGCAATAAATATATAGACCATATTGCCACTGTGTTGCCCATTGTCATCGCGCGCAATGGGCAAGCATCAGGAAAGTTGTACAGTGCTGTAGTATTGTACAGTAAGTACAGTATGATACAGGTAAGTATGGCACAGATTTTTTCTTTCCCAATAGTCAGAGTATATAGTAGTTCCAGTATACAGTACAGTAGACTAGTTTGACAGTACTACAGTAACTGCCTACTAACTGCTCCATTTTTTTCTTTCCAGAGAAAGCTGCACCAGCCACCTACTGTACAGTAGTTCTACCATAATACAGTACGCAAATACAGTACAGTACAGTAACTGAACAAAGTTTTTGTTTTCTTGTCGTTCCAGGAAAAAGGGTGCCCAAGGTGGAGGGGGGGCTTTGTGTTCCGTCAAATCTGCTTGTGCAGTCAAATGTACAGTATATAAACAGCAGTAATGATGTACACAAAACCTCTCCTCTCTCAATGAACTACTGTACCGCAGACACAATGAGGATTCTGTTACAGTATGAAGGGAAAAAGAACAGGATGGGTTATTTAACATTATACTGTACTGTGCAATATTTACAGTATACTGTATATTTATATATACTGTATTTTTATTCTAAAGGTATTCGAGAATGTACTGTACTGTATGAGGACCTGGTGACTTTCAACCCTCTCAGACCCACAGAACGGATTATTTCACATTACTGTATATTTAGCCTGTATATTTTCAGTAATTTAGAAGCAGTGGCTGTTCTGAACAGAACAGTTACTGTAAGCAAACGGATGCACATCAGATTTACATTTCCAATTCGAGAGGGGATTTTTCCAAAGCAGGCAGGCCTCCCTCTAAGGGAGGGGGATGGTGGGATGATACGCTGGCTGGCCTCCTGCTGAATCTTGTTAACGTAGCCAGCCCAGGGCCAGATTAACAAAACAATGGCTTGGATTGGATTAGCCAGACGATTGATGTTTGGCCAGGGAGGGATTAAAAACTCTAAGGGAGGGGGTGGGGTGGCTAAAATACTGTAGCTGGGACTGTACTGTGTCAGTATTTCCAACGGCAGGTCACCCTAATAATTGCATGAATAAACCCCCAAAGACAAGGCCCAAATATAGTACAGTATACTGTATACTGCATATACAGTACAGAGCTGTATACTGTATTATAAATAAATAATCATACAGTACTGTACAGTATGTATTATTGCTGTTAACTTGCTGTACAGTAGTATTGAATTGCTGTTAACTTGAAATGTTTCACCATTGTATTGTACTGTATTTGTAAATAAAAGTTTTGAGTGGCGACTTCAGCAATACAGTAAAAGAACTGGTTAATTTATCTCACATAAAGTACGTGAATACGACCGCAATCACCATTGTAAATGGGTGCATAGGATGGAACGACAGGTGCTAAAGGGGTATAAATATGATATTTATCAGTGTTGATAAAAGAGAGTTGATCAGAAGGATTCCCCTTATAAAGTATACAGCACTCTATTGTCATTCATACAGTATAGTAAAGGGTAGACAACAAATGGTCTTGCAGTATATTACTACAAATCTGTCAGGTTGACCAGAATCACTGCGGATATCGGAAAACAATACAATTTTATTAATTCTATGTAGAATTAATAAAATTGTATTATTTTCCGATATCCGCAGTGATTCTGGTCAACCTGACAGATTTGTAGTAATATACTGCAAGACCATTTGTTGTCTACCCTTTACTGTACTGTATGAATGACAATAGAGTGCTGTATATAAGGGGAATCCTTCTGATCAACTCTCTTTGATCAACACTGATAAATACTTTATCTCACACTCAGTACTACAAACTGCTTTTTGCTTGCAGACTGCAAAGCCGCAAGACCAGCAACATTGTAAAAAAAGAGCAATGAGCGCGAAATTGGCGTGGGAACTTCTGTTCTAGGGCCCCTAGAAATAATATTCTTTATTTTATTTATAAACTCACATTTATAAACCCCGTCACCCACCCCCGCTACACACAATAAAGCGGGCACTTACAGTACAGTATATATTTATTTCTCTTCATGTATTTATTTATTTATTTAGATTTATTTATTAATTGTGGAGCTGCTGTGCGTGAGGGGCCATGGCCAGGATGGGGGGGGGGGGTAACGGTACAGTATGTGGGTAGGGGGTGAGGGTGGTTAGACCTCACAGTATGCACATTGGGTGTCCCCCCCCCTCCCCACATTTACATACACTGCACGACATCAATGCAGGGAGGGAGATTTACTGGTAAGGCTTTAGGCCTTTATATCTCACTCCCTTCAGTGTCATCTGTTTAACAGAAACATTAGGGGGAAGGGGCTTTAGGCCTTTATATCTCTCTCCCTTCAGTGTAATCTGTTTAACAGAAACATTAGGGGGGAGGGGGCTTTAAACAATGCTGTGTATAATGTACAGGTATAAGGTTTTTTACAATTAGATAGATGTAATCCTTGGTATTGTAAGGGTTAGCTTTGGTTTTAAATTGTGTTTTCTGGTTGGTACTTACAGTACAGTATATATTGATTTTTGTTTACTTGATTGGTTAAAGTGTTTGTTTGGAAGTGTTTGTATTTACTGGTAGAGTAGCTTGCAATTACGTATATTGTTAACATTCATTTGCAGAGAAAATCAGTTAGGATTATTAAATGGATTATTATTATTATTGTCTGTACTGTATAGAGAAGCGTTATTTGTAGGACAGTATGATTTTGATAACCATTCTACAGTACATGTTTTTGTATATTGGTTCATCATCTCTGTGTATATACTGTATACTGTATAGTATATATATATATATATATATATATATATATATATATATATATATATATATATGTATATATATGTATACAGTATATATATACACAGTATATACTGTATATGTATAGGGATTGTTATTATATATATACTGTACAGTATATATACTGTATCCAGTATATATATATATATACAGTATATATTTATTTCTCTTCATGTATTTATTTATTTATTTAGATTTATTTATTAATTGTGGGGCTGCTGTGCGTGTTTTTTTTTATTGGGGGTGAGGGGGGTGTTTGGCCCTTGGTGTGAGTTTAGGACTTGCAGCAGCAGCACAATTAATAAATAAATCTAAATAAATAAATAAATAAATGAATATAAATAAATACATTTAAAATACATTTTTATTGATACTGTACATGTGCAGAGGGTCTCCAGAGCAGAAGCGCACAGGTTTCAGGTCTGGGGACCCCCTGCCCCCCGAGATACAGGCCCCTTTAGGGGGTGCCAGTATCCCTCTGCTCTGCTTGGTTTACAGGCCGCGATCACGTGATCGGGCCCTTTAAACCAAGCAGAGGGATACCGGCACCCCCTAAAGGGGCCTGTATCTCGGGGGGCCGGGGGGCCCCAGACCTAAAACCAATGCGATTCAGCTCCGGAGACCCCCTGCACATCTACACTATCAATAAAAATGTATTTCAAATGTATTTATTGTCATTTATTTATTTAGATTTATTTTTTGGCGGCTGCTGTGTGTGTGTATTTTTTTATTGTGGGTAGCGGGAGGGTGGGTGAATGGGGTATTAGCCCCAACGATGGTTGTTTAGGGCTTGCGGGGGGGGGTTAGCGGGAGGGCTTAACCCCTTCATGACCGTAGCGGTATTAACTGCTACAGTCGTGAAGGGGTTAAGTGCACCCGCAACCCCCCCCCCTCCCGCAACTCCTAAACTCACACCAAGGGCCAAATACCCCCCTCATCCATCCCCACTACACACAATATAGCGGGCACGGTGGGTTAACCCCTTCATTGCCTTAGCGGCTATCCGCTATGGTAATGACGCAGCATTTCTGTATTTTTAATAATATTGAGCAGGAGCAGGGGGGGTCCCTGAGCATTAATTTTTGGCTCAGGGAACCCCCTGCTCACTGTACAATATTATTAAAATACAGAAATGATGCTTCTTTACCATAGCGCATAGCCGCTAAGGTAAAGAACGAGTGTTTATTTATACTGTATATTGTATGTGTTTTATTGATACTGTACATGTGCAGAGGGTCTCCAGAGCAGAAGCGCACAGGTTTCAGGTCTGGGGACCCCCTGCCCCCCGAGATACAGGCCCCTTTAGGGGGTGCCGGTATCCCTTTGCTTGGTTTAACAGGCCGCGGTTACGTGATTGGGCCCTTTAAACCAAGCAGAGGGATACCGGCACCCCCTAAAGGGGCCTGTATCTCGGGGGGCCGGGGGGCCCCAGACCTAAAACCAACGCGATTCAGCTCCGGAGACCCCCTGCACATCTACACTATCAATAAAAATGTATTTCAAATGTATTTATTGTCATTTATTTATTTATTTATTTAGATTTATTTATTTATTTTTTGGCGGCTGCTGTGTGTGTGTATTTTTTTATTGTGGGTAGCGGGAGGGTGGGTGAATGGGGTATTAGCCCCAACGATGGTTGTTTAGGGCTTGCGGGGGGGGGGGTAGCGGGAGGGCTTAACCCCTTCATGACCGTAGCGGTATTAACTGCTACGGTCGTGAAGGGGTTAAGTGCACCCGCAACCCCCCCCCCTCCCGCAAGTCCTAAACTCACACCAAGGGCCAAATACCCCCCTCACCCATCCCCACTACACACAATAAAGCGGGCACGGTGGGTTAACCCCTTCATTGCCTTAGCCGCTATCCGCTATGGTAATGACGCAGCATTTCTGTATTTTTAATAATATTGAGCAGGAGCAGGGGGGGTCCCTGAGCATTAATTTCTGGCTCAGGGAACCCCCTGCTCACTGTACAATATTATTAAAATACAGAAATGATGCTTCTTTACCATAGCGCATAGCCGCTAAGGTAAAGAACGAGTGTTTATTTATACTGTATATTGTATGTGTTTTATTGATACTGTACATGTGCAGAGAGTCTCCAGAGCAGAAGTGCACAGGTTTCAGGTCTGGGGACCCCCTGGCCCCCGAGATACAGGCCCCTTTAGGGGGTGCCGGTATCCCTTTGCTTGGTTTAACAGGCCGCGGTCACGTGATCGGGCCCTTTAAACCAAGCAGAGGGATACCGGCACCCCCTAAAGGGGCCTGTATCTCGCGGGGCCGGGGGGCCCCAGACCTAAAACCAACGCGATTCAGCTCCGGAGACCCCCTGCACATATACACTATCAATAAAAATGTATTTCAAATAAGTTTTAATGTGCCGATGTTTGCGCAGAGAGAGCAGCGGATCTCTCTCTGCTGCAAACACATCTCGCCCCCAGTATGTGCAGTAATTTACTGAACATGTACTGTAGAATAAATGCATAGTTTTATTTATTCGGGTTTATTACACAGTATACTGTTCGGCCGGAAAACATCAGCATACAGCACAATATTATCCATCGAAATCCCTTCATTAGCCGTTTTCTTTTCTGAGGAAAAACAAAATGAAAAGTTTTAATGTACAGTAATGGTCAGCCCCCTAAAGAAGTACCCAGCCAGCCCCACCAAAATAATACGGCAACAATACAGTACTCACCATACTATTTCCCATTCAGCTGGCGCCGGCGCCGGGCCACTGGCAGTACAGCTTTCTTCATCATCCACGTCGATAGTTAGCAGCAGGACTAGCCCACCTGTAGTCAGCAGGTGAGGCGGGAAATCGCTTAGGTACATGCAAGCTTCATCAAAACTGGCCGCGAAATCCGACTCTGTCTCAGGGTTGTCACTGACAGTGGGACCGTCATTGGAAGCCGTTGCTGGTGCTGGCGCATTGCTTGGCAGGGACTGTCGCTTCTGAGTTGGTTTTAACACGACCCTTCGCCTTTTGCCGCCTCCATGATCATAGATACGGGAAAAACCCTGTGACACACACCAATACCCTCCAACAAATTGGGGCTCAATACGGTGAAAACAGGGGTCACTACATAACCTTTTCCTTATTGCACGCTTCCACAAATGAGGAGTTGGCGAAAATTTGTAAAAGTCATAGTTTTCGATAAAATACTGATAAATTTGAACAACTGTTGCCATCTTATCCTCTGTTGCATTAATAGCGGCCCATATCAAATAAGCATAACTTCTGTCAGGTTTTTGGAACACGGGCTGCATTTGAACACTCATGCTGGATTTCTGGAGAATAGTGTAACTGAAACTACATTGGTCTTTGTCTTTATTTAACTGTAATATGTAAAGCCTAAATTGATACATTTTTGCAACGTCTTCCTTCAGTCTCAAGGCCAAGTTACAATGGCACACTGTGGTACAGTATCTTTTTTAAACGAAACAACTGCAAGCCCACACATTACTGATTCGGCGCTTTACAAGTCATGAGTTTATGCCATCTGGTGAACATGCGAAGCATTGCAGCCTAGTAAATCCTGATCATTATCATTTAACAGATCAGGCCCCCGTCAGCCAGGCATGAACCGTGGCTGGGAAGGCAAACGCAACGAAGCATGCAAGAGGTGAGCAGCGGCGGATTCCAGGTATCTGCCAGGTACATTGCAGAGAATCTGTCAAGCGCTTCAGTGTGAGGCAGGTCAGTAAATGAGGACACTGGGGTAAGCGTGGGAGAGCTAAGCAGGGTCACTTAATCAACCGGTGCAGGGGGAAAGAGTAACCTCACCTGCTCCTTGGGTTGTGAGACCGCTCTTCTCGCTTCCTCCTGCGTGCCGCCGCCGAGATGCAGGTCAGAAAATGGATAGAAGTGCGGCGCAACTGCGCATGTCCAATGAACGGCTCCCAGATGACTAGTTCAACATAACTTTATTTGACACACACCAGGGCTACACCAGCATCTCCCCCTCAACGCGTTTCACCCTTACGCAGAGGGCTTCGTCTTGGAGTGGGGAGAAGTGGTGACAGCCTCTTAAATACCTAAAAGCCCGCGAAAGCGGCATTAAAACTTTAACCCCTTCAGTGCTATATGCCTGTTAGCTAATATCATGCTATTAAAGTATTTAATGTCTGTGCAGCTCACTATAAACATATATATTATATGCAACACCAATTAAAAGCCTTTTCGCACATGGAGAACTTCAAAGAGCTTGATTTAAAAACAGCCAGCAAGCTCAATAAACAAGAAAAAACCATCATGTTAAGTAAACAAGCAAAATTTGAGCGCGATAAGGCAGATTATGAGGTGAATCAAGTGTATATGTGGCAAAAATTACCAACTAGAAGCAAAGGAAAACCCAAAGCGAAGAAATCCCATAAGGAGGGTGGGGGTAACAGATCCATCCTGAAAGGTAACAGGGACAATGATTTAACTTCACATGCTGTGTCTTTTTCACTTTCTGAGAGTGATTTCTACCCATCTTCTGGAGATGAGAAGGCAGGCACCAGTGAGATGACGTATCCAGATCGACCGGCCGGTAAGAAGTCTTCTTCAAAAAACGAGGAAAGACAAGAAGAGGCAGGAGGAAGAACTTACAATGGAATGCCCTCAAAGAGACTGAAAACTTAAGTATTGAGAACAGCAATGTTATTAACATTTCCAAATATGAATTGACGCATTCAGAACTGTCCGTTTTACACCTAGGACTATCTTTTGCGCCGAGCACGTCATTTAACCTGTTTACCACAATGGTGGATCTTTTCAAATTCACAAGGAAACTAACCCTGAAACGTTTTTTCTCCACCAAAAGTAATGTGCATAATACTCTGTTACCCATTTATGATGCCAATACAGTTGCCCCCTTTCCGCTAGGTTTTCAGGATCAATGTAATCAACAGGACCTTAGTGATCTCTTCATGGACAACAACACCATAGATGATCCTGTTGATTTCCTGGGGAGTACAAATTCTGGCCTCAAGAAGAAGTCGGTGTTCTACCCCTCACATATGAGGGGTCAGTACATTGACATCTTCCAGAAGGGCATTGAGAGAGATCTCTCACTCCTAGCCAAAGGTATAGGACCTAGGGGTTTGCAGCGAGACAATCTCACTATAGATCAAAGGGCAGCTTTAAAATCTCTGAGTAACAATGATCTTATCCTTATTAGGAAAGCAGATAAGGGTGGCGCTACAGTGGTGCTCGATCGAGATTACTACGTATCGGAGGCCAAACGGCAGCTGGGGGATCCAGAAGCGTACCATATCCTCGACAGGGACCCTACTCCTATATTCACAAGAGAGTTCCAGGACCTCTTGGATGAAGGTGAGATTCTTCATGTTCTCTCGCCTAGTGAGCGGGACTTCCTCACCACTCCAAATCCTATCACTCCTATTTTCCATCACTTGCCCAAGATACACAAAACACTCACTGCACCCCCAGGCAGACCCATTATTTCATCTATTGGTTCCCTGGGTGAACACTTATCACAATACATAGACCACTTTTTACAGCCACTAGTCGTTTCTTTACCTTCACACGTTATTGACACCAAGCACGTTTTATCCCTTTTAGCACCTATCACTTGGCACCCCAGCTACATCTGGGTCACCCTGGATGTGGCTTCCTTATATAATATTATCAATCACGAGCACGGCCTCATAGCCACAGAACACTTTTTACAACATCATTCCACTCTTTCGCCAGCACACATAGTTTTTATTCTTGATAGTATTAGATTTTCACTTACGCACAATTATTTTTTCTTTGACCTGCAGTACTATCTCCAAACACGTGGGACAGCTATGGGGACATCCTTTGCCCCCTCCTACGCCAACTTGTTCATGGGTTGGTGGGAGATGTCCCACGTGTTTGGAGATTCCAATCCCTTCAGGCGTCATGTGGTGTTTTACAAACGCTACATTGACGACCTGATTTTGATCTGGAGTGGTGGGGAGGAAGACCTTTTGAGGTTCTTTGAATACCTGGCAGACAATACTCTCAACTTGAAATTTACTCACACATATAATAAAAACCACATTTACTTTCTAGATTTAAATTTATATGTGGATATGGAGTATAATATTCAATCAGACATCTATAGAAAGGAGAATGCCAGGAATTCATTACTTCATTATAACAGTTGTCACGCACGCCCTCTGGTTAAGGGCATTCCAAAGGGGCAGTTCCTGCGATTACGCCGTAACTGCTCCACATTGGAGGCCTATATCCACAGGGCGAAAGAGATGAGGAGGAGGTTCCTGTCGAGGGGATACGATGGTGCAGACCTTGATCAGGCATATCAGCATGCACTGAATATGGATAGGAATACCCTCACCAACATGGCAGCCAACAGTACCCAGATAGATACACAGGCCGAGAACACAGAAGCGCCATTCTTTATCACAAACTATAGCGAACAAGCAAACTCAATTAAAACCATCATACACAAACATTGGGCCACACTTTCACTAGACCCTTTACTAAATAAAATGGCATGTGTGGGACCCAAAATAGTGTTCCGTAGAGCAGCTACGCTAGGGAATCTCCTGTCACCCAGTTTGCTGAAAACTACTAATACTAACCAGAATAAACTGTCTTTCTTTCCAAAATTGATTGGATCATTTAAATGTGGGCACTGTAAGATTTGTCCCAAAATGAGGAAAGTTAAACATTTCACTGATAAACTTGAAACACGGAAATATCAGATAAAAACTTTTATGTCATGTCAGACCAATTATGTCATATACCTGTTACAATGCGGATGTAAAAAACAGTATGTGGGGCTTACCAGCAGAGCCTTAAAAATTCGCATTCTAGAACACTTAAGGCTCATCAAGAATTCAGACATGACACATCCGGTCCCAATCCACTTTAACAACTGTCCATTGGGTTCTGTGGACAATTTCAGTTGTTGCGCTATAGAACATGTAGTCCTCCCCCCTCGGGGAGGGGATAGAATCAAGCTCCTACACCAAAGGGAGGCGCACTGGATCCACACATTAAACACATTACAACCCAGTGGACTTAATGTGGATTGGGATCTACGATGTTTTCTTTAAGAGATATATGAGTGTTATACGTGGAATGCAGATATGTACATATTATGGTCTTCTTAAGAACAGAACGTCTACTGTGTATTTCTGATTTATTCTCTGCACTGTCCCTCCCTTAGCCTTTTCCCCCCCTCTCCCCCAGCCTTTTCCCCCCCTCTCCCCCCTCCTTCCCCCCCCCCCCTCTTTCCCTCCCTCACATTTCTCATCCCCCCCCCTCCCCTTCCATACCTCCTCCCCTCCCCTTCCCCCCTCTTCTCCCCCCCCCCCTTTTTCTCTCCCTTTCCCACCTACCTTCCCTTGATTCACTGGTCTATAAGTCACAAATATGTTTAAATAAAGCATTAGGAAGCCCCTATATGTATGACTGACTAATAGGTACACAACATGGGTTATTGTGAATCTAGTGTTGAGTATATTCCACTTGCAGTGTTTGCAACAGCTTTTTATGTTTATTCATATACCTGGAATGTGCTGCCAAATAGTCTTATCATATTGCTACTGTGTATGTCTGAATATATAAATTAGATGCTCTCCGTGCATATAATATGTTTATAGTGAGCTGCACAGACATTAAATACTTTAATAGCATGATATTAGCTAACAGGCATATAGCACTGAAGGGGTTAAAGTTTTAATGCCGCTTTCGCGGGCTTTTAGGTATTTAAGAGGCTGTCACCACTTCTCCCCACTCCAAGACGAAGCCCTCTGCGTAAGGGTGAAACGCGTTGAGGGGGAGATGCTGGTGTAGCCCTGGTGTGTGTCAAATAAAGTTATGTTGAACTAGTCATCTGGGAGCCGTTCATTGGACATGCGCAGTTGCGCCGCACTTCTATCCATTTTCTGATCTGCCAGGTACAAACTGGGCATTTGCTCGAATAAAGTGTTTCGGTGCAGTATAATCTCCTAGCAAGGTCCCCTTATTTCACTTCACTTACATGTGAGTATCTGTACTGTTATATACCAGTTTTTAATTGCACTAGGTTATATAAGCATATGCTTTGATATTTTAACCCCTTCTGGGCTTATTTCACATAACAGTAGTATGCATTTAGCGTAGGGACCTGCTAATGAGACTTACCTTGAGACTTACCGTGCTGGTGTGTGTGTGCTGGTGTGTGTGTGTGCTGGTGTGTGTGCTGGTGTGTGTATGCTGCTGTGTGTGTGTGTGTGCTGCTGTGTGTGCTGCTGTGTGTGCTGGTGTGTGTGCTGGTGTGTGTGCTGGTGTGTGTGCTGGTGTGTGTGCTGGTGTGTGTGTGTGTGTGTGTGTGTGTGTGTGTGCTGGTGTGTGTGTGTGCGTGCTGGTGTGTGCTGGTGCGTGCGTGCTGGTGTGTGCATGCTGGTGTATGCGTCCTCTCTCCCTTCTCCCCTCTCCCCTCTCCCTCTCTCTCCCCTCTCCCTCTCTCTCCCCTCTCCCCCCCTCTCCCCTCTCCCCCCCTCTCTCTCCCCTCTCCCTCTCTCCCCCCCCTTCTCTCTCCCCCTCCCTCTCTCTCCCCCCCTCTCTCTCACCCCCTCTCTCTTCCCCCCTCAGGTTTATTATAAGTTTCATGTTTAATGGGTTAAACATAGGTGATTGATGGGTTTTTTTTTGTTTGTTTTTTACCCAAGTCTGACACCAATAAGGATTAATTTAAAAACACTATGAGCTAATGGTTGGGGTTGATTTCCTTTCCCCTTTGTCTGTTGTTACTGTGTGCACAGCAAGTACTTGCAGTCACACACAGCCCCCTCTCCCCTTATTTTTATCATCTCTCTGATAAGGACAAGATATGCACAGGGTAAAGAAAACACTTGGTTGACAAGCACTTCCCTATTCAGAGACCCCTAATAAATTGAACTAGTTAATTGGCAGTCAAAGTGTGGCGAATTGAGTAACTACTTGTTGTTTCCCATTGTAATGGGAAGCGTGGTGGCAAGTGAGAGTCCCCTCGCGCCCCTCTCCCCCCTCCCTCCCCCCCTCCCGGCAAGTGCGAGTACACCGGCGGCGGCACTAGTGCTGAGGGGACGAGCGGAGGAGAAATAACAAATTTTCGCATGCACAACACAATACCTCAATTTTAACATGTTGTGGCTATTTTCACTTCTAATTCGCCACACTTGTGGCTACATTGAAAAATAGGTTGCCCACCCCTGCTCTAGCAAGAATAAAAATGTGATATTTTTGCAGTCTCACTCTAAAATGAACAATAAAAGTGTTCACATAACACTAGTATGCATTTAGCGTAGGGACCTGCTAATGAGACTTACCTTGACGTGGTTAGCAGGCTTGGCATTATTTGATAAAAGGATGTATACCAAAAGTCTCCTTTTTTCTTATAGGTATTTACACCATACATATATTTATATTCCCCATTGATTGCTATCCCAAAGGGAGAAGCGCAGGGATTCACTTTCTGTTTATATGCTGAAGATAAGCTCTGTTTTGTGCCACCTTTTTAGGGTGGAAAAAAAAAAGACTATACTCAGAACACCCACATGTCGTTGCATTGTCCCTGCAACACTCACTTTATGCTGTCGATATCCACAAAGCAGGGGAGCGATGGGATGTACCCAGGGAAGAAAAAGAAAAATTACATAGAGCAGTATAGTTTGAACTGAACTGTATCCACACAGTAGGTAGTCCTTCAATATATATATACTCACAAACGAGCAATACAGTCAGGCATATCAAAAACAGTGGCAGATGTATATTCAGGGTGATGGTCGCTGGTTCCGATGATCTCAGAAAAGAAATAATGGTGCAGACACACTTAAATGATATAGCTTTTATATAAAAAAAAGTTAAAATTCACGGCTTACAACATAAAAGCTCTTTAATGTATACAAAAGAATGATAATATGATCAGCAATGACTCAGCAGATCGGGTGAGTCGCACTCTCACCACAGGTCCGTCTCATCCGGTGACGCCACTTCCGGTTACAGTTACGGCCGCCCAGCAACAAGGTGGATGCTTTCCCCGGTGCTGTTTCTCTGCTCTGAGTCGGCGGCGGGGCTGGATAAGACTATGCCATACCAGGTATTTTATAAGGAACTCTAAATGTTAATTCGAGTTTATAAAGTGTTCAGAGAAGTGAACATTGAAGCAGGGAATGGGTATCTCTCATGCTTGTATCAATGCACAAGGGCCTATGAGGTATGATGATATTGTATGATAAGGAAGGAGATGAATAGACTTTACAATGCAGCAGTATCGGGCATGGGCATTTATCAGGGTGACTAAGGTAACAAAAACAAATACAGATGCAGCGGCCATTATCCGACCATTTCTCAGGTTAAAACATGCACTATAAGAACAAACTACAGTGCGTGGTTGTCCGAAATCAACTTTGTTCAGCTCCGGAGACCCTCTGCTCATGCACATTATTCATAAAAGTAAAATATAAGCAGAGGATAGCTGCTAAGGTAATATTTTTTCTTTGGGGGGGTGTTTGATACTAGTCTGCGGGAGCAGGGGGTCTTTTGAGCTGAACAAAGTTGATTTCAGCCTCTGGGACCCCTTAATTCCCGAGATACAGGCCCCGTTATGGGGTGCCAGTATCTCCTGCAATTTTACAATCCCACGGTCACGTGACCCAAAGGATTTTAACATGGCAGGGATACCGGTACCCGATAACAGGAAGTAGGGGGTCCCCGGACCTGAAATCAAAATGGTTCAGCCCCGGAGACCCCTGCTACAATACAGTAGTATTAAAATTAAATAAAACCCCCGCTATCGCCTGTGAGAGGCATGCAGGTTGAGTGACTGATTCAGCCTCTCTCTTACTGCGTGTCTCTTACAGACAGGTAGACCCCAGTAGGATTAACACACCAGGGACCCCTGCTGTGTTAATCCGATGGGCCATTAGTCTGTTGTGACAAATGTACAAAGGATCACAGGGAGATTTCGAAAACCAATTCGAAAAATGGTCGGTTAACGGCCGCTGCATCTGTACCAGAGGAACAGGTTCAGTTCACCGAGGCTCTAGCATAGTAATTTGAAGACTTCAATGGGTACAATCAGGGCCACCAACAGATTTCCTGGGGCCCAGGACTAGATCTAAGACCGGGCCTCCACCCGTGTTGGCAGCCTTGTGAGACCTCCCCTTTCACACCTGTATGTCTCCTCCCCTGCTGTCTCTCACTCTTCCCCTCACTCTCTCACCCCTCTCTCTCTTAAACCTCCTCACTCTCTCCCTTCCACATCACTCAATTACCCCCTATCACTCAATTCCGCTCCTTCAATCTCCCCTTCACACTCATTTACCCCTCCTCCCCATGCCACATACACAATATCCCCTCCCACACTGTCCACACATCCCCCCCAAATACACACACAATAGCCCAGCTAAAATCAAAAGTACCCCCCCAGATACAGACACCACTACTGTAAGGAATCGGGGAATACGTCCCTTGCGGCGTGTTCCCTCCTTACCTTCTGCCTCTCAGTCCCCCGGTCTGTTTACAGAGGGCGCGCACACACGCAGCTCTTCTACTCACACCACGGAACTTGGCCCCACCACCCAGTCGCGTCGCGCATCTTTTGTGCCCAGTGCACACACGTGATGCCGTGCACCTCTCCCCAGCTGCGTGGCAAGTATTCTAATTGCACACTTGTCTCCTGCAGCCTATCTCTGCCTCCGCAGAGGCCGCACATCCATTCCGCCCCCTGCCTCATTGGATCCTGTCTGCTATAAATGCCTTGCTCTTTCACTTCCTCATTGCTGAGCATAACCTGTGTAGCTTTGTGTTCCGATGTTCCTTGTGCCTGTAACGCGTAGCTCACCATAAACGAGGCGCGACTGCGGGGCTGAGGTAGGGAATTAGAATGCCGACCACAACCGCGAGGGCGCGTCTAGGGTGTAGGATTGTCGTGCAGGCCAGATCAGGATAATAGAGGTCAACGTAACGTAACCAATGTACTTGCCGTGTCCAGGAGTGTAGAGCAGCAGATCGTTGGGGTACGTAGCGGGAGCCAGGATTGGAGAGGGCAGACTAGTCGTAACGCCAGAGCCAGGGTCAGTGCAGGATAGAGCAGCGTCGTAGTATTCCAAAGCCAGGGTCAGAGTAGGAGAGAGAAGAGTAATCGTATCCAAGCAAAGGTCAGTGCAGGAGAGAGTCACAGGTAGATATCCAGGCAGGGTCTGGCAGCAATATCAGACAGACAGATTCCTGGTGATGATGTTCAGCGTCACACTAACAGGAGTTATGTCATCTACGTTCCTCAAGAGATTTATATGTTCCTCAAGAGATTTAGAGAAAACAAGAATGTCGTCCAAGTAAACAATTACAAAGGAATTGAGGAGATCTCTGAATATTTCATTGACAAAGTCTTGGAACATGGCTGGGGCATTACAAAGACTTAAAGGCATGACCTAGTAGTGTCTATCCCGAGTATTGAATGACGTTTTCCATTCGTCACCTTGGCGAATTCTGATAAGAATATACGCACCCCGAAGGTCCAATTTGGAGAATATCTTCGCTCCTTGAAGATGATCAAACAATTGGGATATAAGAGAAAGGGAGTAGCGATTCTTAATGGTAATTTTGTTGAGTCCACGGTAGTCAATGCAAGGACGCAGGGTCTCATCTTTTTTTTTTAACAAAGAAAAATCCAGCTCCAGCAGGAGATGAGAATTTTCGAATAAAGCCCCTCAGAAGGTTCCCAGCGATATACTCCTTCATGGCTTTGGTCTCTGGCATAGATAAAGGATATGAAGCCCCTCTAGGTGGGATAGCACAAGGAAGTAATTTGATGGGACAATAATAGGGACTATGTGGAGGAAGTTCTTCTGACTTGACTTTGTCAAAGACATCTTTGAAGTCGACGTATTCCTCCGGCAGTTGTACCCTTTCTTTGTTTTCAGATACAGTAGTTGCACAAACACTACGGGGATTCTCAAGACAATGTTGTAGGCATTCCACTGTGAATTCCACTGAATAGATTCCTTGCTTAACCAGTCAATCCGTGGATAATGAAGCTGTTGCCAGGGTAGGCCCAAGATAACTGCAATAGAGGGAGTGTGAATGGTATTCAAAGAAATATACTCCAGATGATTATTTACAGACCTTAGTTGAATCATCTGAGTTTCCAAGGAAATTAATGCAGGCTGAAGTGGTCTCCCATCAATGGCCTCCAAGGCGATGGGGTTCTTCTTGCTCACTAAAGGAATCTTGTGAGTCTCTGCAAAACTCAATAAAGTTGCCCCCCGCACCTGAGTCAAGAAAGGCCAAAGTGGAGACAGAGAATCACTTACCGGACAAGGAAATAGGCACCAGATGCCTTTGTGGGATTAGAAACAGCTACAGGGGAAAGAGAGATCATTCCCAGTGAGACTCCCCTAGGCCTCATGGGAACCTTGCGTTTCGCACCTTGTTGGGGCAAGAAAAGGCAAAATGTCCAGGACCCCCACAATATAGACAAAGTCCAGCATCAATGCGACGTTGCATCTCAGTGCGTGAAAGGGCAGTGGCTCCCAATTGCATAGGTTCAGAAGAATCTGGAACAGGACATTCGAACTGACCCACCTGGTTGAGGTTAATCCTGAAAGGAGCTGTGCAATTAAATCGTCTCTCAGTCTCTCTCTCCTGGAGGCGCTGATCTACCTTGATGCAGACCGCAATGAGATCCTCCAAGTCGGTAGGCCGATCGTGAGTCGCAAGTTCATCTTTCATAGTCTCAGACAATCCCTGCCAAAAGGCAGCAGACAATGATTCTCCGTTCCAATCCGTCACAGCGGCAATAGTCCTAAATTCGAGTTCATAATGAGCAACTGAGAAAAAAAGAATAAAGCAGAAGCTGCAGATACCTTTCGACCCGATCGAACACCCTGCGGAACTCTTTGGTAAAAGCTCCAATGCTTTGAGTGAGGTCGGATCTTCGCTCCCAGATGGGAGAAGCCCAGGCGAGAGCATCATCAGTGAGGAGTGACATTATATAAACTACCTTGGAATGGGAGGAAAAAAAGAGGGAAGAATTCATCTCAAACTGAATGAAACATTGGTTAAAGAAACCCTGGCACCCGATTGGGCGTGGGAAGTTGGGGTTCAGACATAACGGCAGGCAGAGAGGGGTACTAGGAACGGTAGGTACGGAATCCGTGTGTGGCCCTTGTAAATGGAGGGATAAAGTGCTTAAGTCCTCCCGGAGGGTTCTCAGATTTTGATAATTAGATTCCCATCTAGCTTCAAGACTCGACAGGGTGTTGCGTGCGTGATCAAGGCTCTTCCTACCTCAGAGGGGTGGAAGTTTGTTTGGCCGAGCATACTGTAATGCGTAGCTCACCACAAATGAGGCGCAACCACGGGGCTGAGGTACGGAATTAGATAGAACGCTGACAACAACCGCGAGGACGCTTTTAGAGTGCACGATTGTCGTGCAGGCCGGATCAGGATAATAGAGATAAACGTAAACAAGGTACTTGCCGTGTCCACGAGTCTAGAGCAGCGGATCATTGAGATACGTAGCCGGAGTCAGGATTGGTAGAGGGTAGAGTAGTCGTAATACTAGAGCCAGGGTCAGAGTAGGAGAGAGCAGAGTAATCGTTTCCAAGCCAAGGTCAGTCCTGGAGAGAGACACAGGTAGATATCCAGTCAGGCAGCAAGATCAGACAAGAGACAGGGGTGCCCAATGCTACATCCCATTGACAAAACTTATACAGTGGTGGCCGCCTTTATCCTAATGCGTCCATAGCGGCGCAACTCTGATAACCGCGGGCAGATGCAGTATATATATATTTTTTCCGGAATATGTTCCGGTATTTTAGCGCTCGTAATATTAGCATATTCTTAGCGCTGTCTGCAATACTGCAATACCGTCTAAAAACTCATGTGGGCATTCGCGAGCTGTTGTCTTCAAAGTCTAATACTGTAGCAGTTCAACCTACGTCAGTACACAGTCTGCATTTGCGCGCGCAGTAATTTTAAATTTGCATATTTATACATGCATGTACAGTGGCGGCCGCCTTTATCCTAATGAGGCCGGATCCGCGGCTCTCTGATGCGTTTTTTTTTTGTCCGGAGTGTATTGCGGCATTTTCGCGCTCGTTTCAGGGTCTATGCACTTAGCAGGGGAATCAGGAAAAATAAAATCAGGCCCTTTTCCTGCCTGGGATTGGTGCCGGGGGTCTCCGGTGCTGATACCCATTAAAACCAGCACCGGAACCCCCCGGCATGCATCCGAGGCAGGTAAAATGCATTTAAAGCCCACTTCATTAACTTACCGGCAAACCGCTAAGGCAATGAAGGGGTTAACCCGCCGTGCCAGGTTTATTATGGTTAGCGGGGGTGGGTGAAGGGGTTATTTGGCCCTTGTTGCTTGTTTAGGGCTTGCGGGGGGTTGCGGGTGCACTTAAGCCCTTCACGACCGTAGCGGTTAATACCGCTACGGTCTATGAAGGGGTTAAGCCCTCCCGCTACCCACCCGCAAGCCCTAAACAACCACCGTTGGGGCTAATAACCCCTTCACCCACCCCCGCTACCCACAATAAAAAAAATACACACACAACAGCCCCACACTAAATAAATAAATATATATATAAATAAATATATATATATTATATATATATACATATATATATATATATATATATATATATATATACACATGTATTACAGCAAAACCCCTATACCCCCCTAACATACACATACAGTATACAGTATGCACATCAATGATACTATAGGCCGGCGGTGGCCCAACACCCGCAGGCCTGCAGTACCAAGTCTGTGCCCCCCCCCAAATTAATGTCAAAACACCTACAGCACATACTTATAAAGAAATAACCCCCCCCCCTAACACATAGTGTACAGTATAGTAATGGGCACAATTACTATTATCCACAAATGGATAATAGTGAATGTGCCCATTTAAAATACATAAAGAACAATAAATACATTAAATACATTTTGCACTCACCCTTGTCTGGCTGCCACGATGAAGGCCATCCTCATCTTCATCACCGTCCATGCCCCCTCCGCTGCTGCAAAACAGAAACAAGAATAAAAACATCCAATGTAATGTGCCCTAACCCCTTAATCACCATAGCGGTTATTAACCGCTTCAGTCATTAAGGGGTTAACCCACCCTCCACTCGGGAGGCCTACATACCCTCCCCCACTAACCCCCCAACCCGTGAGGCCTAACCACCCTCACCCACTACCCAGCCGGGAGGCCTACCCACATACCCTTGGGGCCAATACCCCCTCCCCCCACCCCCAGTACCCACAATAAAAACAATACACTGCCCCACAATAAACATCATTCTATTTATTAAATACATTACCCACCCCCTGTGCCCCCCCATAAATACATGATTTATTCTTTTACATACAGGGTTCATACCCCAGGCCCACGTGAGTCCCCTGTGGTCCCGACGGGTCACCTCACAGACCTGCAGGTTACCAGCAACTTGTTTGATACAGGTTCTGGAGGCCTGATGGTGGGTCCCGCCAGGCACCATGGCCCACCAGGTGGTGGTCGTGGGTCACCGTGGGCCACAATTGGGTCCCCACGGTAGGCCCGCGGATGTTTGGGGGCCCCGGGTCAGACCCACAGGTGTCTGAGGGGCCTCGAGTGGTTCCAACGTGGGTCTGGGGACCCACGGGTGGGCACTACGGGTCCACGGTGCCCCCACAGATGTGGGGCCACCGGTTCTTCCCCGCAGACTATGGGTCCGCAGTGCCCCCACAGATGTGGGGCCACCGGTTCTTCCCCGCAGGTGTCCCCCGTGGACCACGCAGCCTGATACCTGTGAGATACCTGAGGATACCGCGGATACAGGTGTCCCCCATGGACCACGCAGCCTGATACCCGTGAGATACCTGAGGATTCTCCAGAACCAAAAGGAACAAACCCTGAATGTAAAAAAAATAAACCTGACCTACACATTAAATACATCAATCCCCCCCCCCCAACACATACACTACAATAATGTGCAAAATAGCTATTATCCAGATTGGGATAATAGATTATCTGCCCATTATTAAACACATTAACTAGCATAATAAAATAAATAAAGTTCTACTGACCTCATCAATAAGAAGCCCCCGTTGCTAGCACAATCCTTGTCCTCCGTTGCCAACAAAATACATAACCAATACATAGCAATAACATTCAGATATCAATTAACCCCTTAATCACATTATCGGATAATAACCGCAAAGGTAATTAAGGGGTTAAGCCACCTTGGCCCGATACCCACCCTTTACCCATTCATTTGTACAGTGGCTTCATCATGCATCTATATATATACACATACATATATATATATATATATATATAAACCATACAATACCGTTTGAAGCACGAGATCAGGAGACAGCACACTGGTAAGTTTGATCACATGTTTTTGTATTGAAAATGACACATAAACCACTACAATACAATGGTACGGTAGCCAATCAGAGCGTGGGAACTACATCCCTACTCTGATTGGTAGTAGACCATGTGACAGGGGCTAGGGGGAGAACGGATGTGACGTCATTGAAAGCCTGTCACATGGTACTAGAGCCAGAGTAGGGATGTAGTTCCTACGCTCTGATTGGCTACCGTACCATGTGAGGCCGGCCATCTTTCTTTTCATGACGTCATCTTAAAGGCAATTGAAGCACAGCCATTGGTTTATTTTTTTTTACATTCAGGGTTTGTTCCTTTTGGTTCTGCAAGAGACCTCTGGAGACCACCTGCGGTATCCTCGGGTATCTCACGGGTATCAGGCTGCGTGGTCCACGGGGGACACCTGCGGGGAAGAACCGGTGGCCCCACATCTGTGGGGGCACCGCGGACCTGTAGTCTGTGGGGAAGAACCGGTGGCCCCATGTCAAGGTTTCCTAGACCTCCTGCCTAGCCATAGTTCTTCTTTGTCCACTGGGTGTGCTGCTGTCTTCTGTTTCCTCTGGGTTCCTCTGTCTGCCTGTCTGTCTTCTTGTTGCTCCTGTCTCTGCCCTTTATAGCTTCTGCTTCCTGGTTTGTTCAATTGCCTTTGCTTCAAGTCTGACTCCTATCACATGCCTCTGTCTTTGATCCTGATCTGTTCCTGTACTTGTATTTGTAGTCTGTTCACAGTAAAGGCCCTTGCTAGTAATCTGGCTTGTCCCTGTTTGTTCCTTGCTCCCTGGTCTCAGTCCCTGCTCCCCGGTCTCAGTCCCTGCTCCCTGTTCTCAGTCCCTGCTCCCGGACCTGTCCTGCCCCGCCTGTCCTGTTCCAGTCTCCTCGTTGCTGACCTTTGCTTGTTACCTGACTTCGCTACCTGCCGCCTGCCTCGGACCCCTGCTTGTTACCTGACTTCGCTACCTGCCGCCTGCCTCGGACCCCTGCTTGTGACCCCTACTTCGTTTCCTGCTGTTCCGGCCACCGAGATCCTACCCGCCACAGGAGTCTCCCGTGACAGAAAGCAAAGGCCACTTCTGGATCTCGCTGGAACAGATTCCTCTGCCTGCACCCTTTCCTGCCTGCTGCAGCAGACCACATCTGCATGGTTGAAGATAAGTACTTTCATTTCTTTTTTGGATATCCCAGTTGGGAAGGGTTTTTTTTGCTGCTTAGTGTTCTGCAAGAATTATTGCGTTCATAACGAAAAACATTTTTGCTGAGACTAGTACTGTTGCTGCAGAGACTAGTGCACCTTTCTTTGAGATTTTTCTTTTGTGCAGTGCCTGGGTTAACCCTTGCAGTACCTGTTGCCACCTTTTAGACTCTGACTTTTCATTCCCTGGATAAGGCTTGTCTCTGCATCACTGGTTGGACCACTGCTGTTCACAGGGTTCCCATTTCAAAAGACAAGGGTGCTTCTATTATTTTGTTACTGCATACTGTGATTTTTCCTGCAATCTGTAGTTTTTCATATGATTGGTTCTAAGGTTTCAGGTTTACCTGCAAGTTCCCCAAAAGTTTGTTTCTCTGCAACATATGATATCCCTACGCCTGATATCAAAGGTTTCAGATTTAACTGCAGGGTTCTCTGTCTGATATTCCTATGTCCGATGTCAAAAGTTTCAGATCTAACTGCAAGTTTTTCTGTATTAGTTTCCTGCTGTCTATGATATTTCTATGTCTGATATCTAAGGTTTCAGATTTTACTGCATGTTTCTCTGTAGGATATCCCTACGCCTGATATCTAAAGTTTCAGATCTAACTGCAAGGTTCTGTCTGATATTCCTACGTCTGATGTCAAAAGTTTCAGATCTAACTGCAAGTTTTCTCTGTAGTAGTTTCCTGCTGTCTATGATATTTCTATGCCTGATTTCTAAAGTTTCAGATTTAAACTGCAGGGTTTCTCTGTCTATGTTTTTTCCTTGCATTTATAAATCTCCGTGACTGATGTTAAAGTTTCAAAAGTTCAGCTCTCCCATCTTGTGTCTCTCTGTGTCTAATATTCCTGTTGTTCATTCTAATGCTTCTGTTTTAAAAACACATTTCCTCTTTACTGGTTTCTTGGGAAGTGTGGTTTCCCCAAGTCTGAAATTATGGCTCCTATTCAAACAGTCTTGAGCAGTAAATGTGAACACAGTACCACTGATTCTTCAGAACTTCTCAAAGCAAGGAAGAAGAAGAAAAAGAAGGGAGGCATTACTGTGGAGGTTGCAGAAGAAATTAAGAATGAAAATTTAACCCCAGAGTCTGCATTTAATGAAAGAGATATACTGCAGCTTAAAGCAACTCACAGACGTATCCCAAGAATAGTGGAAGAAAAGAAAGATGCCCTAACTCAGACGCTTCAAGCTGCACAGAAAGCGATTGATTGTCTTTATGGACGTTTAGATAAGGAGCAAGAAGCCAAGGCTGCACTACAAAGCTATCTATCTTCAGCAATT
This sequence comes from Ascaphus truei, assembly GCF_040206685.1. Taxonomy (NCBI): domain Eukaryota; kingdom Metazoa; phylum Chordata; class Amphibia; order Anura; family Ascaphidae; genus Ascaphus; species Ascaphus truei. Next base: position 291,333,242 of record NC_134484.1, on the reverse strand, counting down.
GCTAAGTGTGTTCTCCAAGAGAAAGAAAAAGAGCAGTTGGAGAGGGACAGGGTGATCTTGTCAAGCAAGCTGGAGAAGGCCTATGCTGATAATGCCCAGTACTAGAGTTTCATGGCTCAAGTTGGCGCAAAACTGGAAGCCTCTGAGGAGAAGAATTGCCACTTCAACACAGAACTACGTTCTTTGAGAGAGATCTTCGAAGGGTTAAATAGCAGTTTTGAAATGGTAACCCAGGAGTGCAAGAATCTCTATGTCCAAATCAGTGAAGGAGATAAGAAACTCCATGAATTAGGAGAGGAGAAGAAACAGTTGGCCCAGGAAAAGTTAGACGTGCAGACAGCACTGCAGAATGCAAAGAGAGTGCTGCAAGAAGAACGTGTCTCCCTGGAGCGGCGCACACAAGCAGAAAATATGCTGCAGAGTCAGCTGCAAGAACTGCGTACACATCTGCAGGACACCAAGGAGAGATGGGTGAATGCTGAAGAAAGCAGCGAGTTCTGCAGGAAGAAAGTTTCCAGACAGCCTACAAAATAAAGATGCTGCAAGATTATTTGAGTACCCAGTGTGTCCCCAAAGAACAGCATGAGGAGCTGAAGGCCACACTGAGCATAACCAGAGCCGCCTCGCTGGAGGAAGAGCTAAAGCTAGCAGCTGAACACACATCTCAGTAGCTCACAGCGCTGCAGGCGCAGATCGCTGAGCTCAAGACACAGCTTGCCAAAAAGGAGGAGAGAGAGAAAGTGTCCGTCTGTCAAGTGGCTGGCCTGACACAGCGCTTTGAGGTCAAAATGGCCGATGCCTGCAAATTATTGGACCACACAGCCCGTGATAAGGTCTGGCTGCAGCTGGAGCTGGACAATGCCCGGGAGGAGTACCGGCAGCTGCAGATCAGAAATGAAGAAGATGAAACATATCTAAGCTTTACTCTGAGTCAGCTGGGAGATATGGAGTCGCGACTCAACTTTAAAGAAGCCGAACTGACAACTGCATTGAGTGGGAAAAGAAGTGCAGAAGGACAGCTTCAAGAGCTGAAAAATCAAATAGCTGGTCTTAATGAGAATTTAGGTGATACCACGAAACGGCAGTCACAAAAGGAGACCATAGAGCGTGAATTCTATGTTCCCACTTACGCATGTGAAGAGCCTGATGTATCTGTTCCCGATGCCCCTGCTATGACGTTAGACGGATCCCTGGTGAAGTTCCTTGCTATGCCTAATATTCTTGATGCTGATGCCAACGCTCTTGTGATGAGGATAAATGCACCTCTCACAGATTTCCCATCAGCACTTGACGTACACATTAAGTTGGCCTTCCATCAAGATTTCCCTGAAGAGCCTGGAGGGTTGTCCGGAGTTGTTGCTGATCCCTATGTTCCTGCAAAACATGGAGTGTTGTCCGAAGGCCATCATGAGTCGGCCTTCCATCAGGGACACCTTGCTAAACCTGGAGGGTTGTCAGGAGGATCTACTGGCTCCTCTGCTCCTGCTGTGAAGACAAGCGCAAGTTCTTCCGTTTATCTATGAATATCTGATGTGTCCTCTGCTGAGCCTGTGACCTACTCTGCAAAGTCAAGCTTACTGCTCACAGATTCTCTGGCATTTGGGTTGATGCATCCTGACATTCAACTGTTCCGAGAGAGAATTGAATTCCTCTGTTGGCTTTCTGATGGACTTTTTCAGTCTGTACCTGTTGTGAGGACTCAGGGGTCACGTCGGTCGCAGCGTGACCTCCCCTCACCTCTGTCCACTCCCGTGGCTGTGCGGCTCCCTCCTCGCCCCGGCCTCCCTGCTGAGGGGACTCCCCCGTCCTCCCTGTCGGGCTGCTGCTGCCCCACGCAGGGCTAGTGCTCGGCTGCCTGCCGTTGCTTCTGCGTGCGCATCCCTTGCTGTTACGGAACACATTTCAACACCAGCTAATTTATTCACTGCTCTTGCAGTGAAGCCACGCCTCCCTCCCACACGCTGGTTACTAGTTAACCCTAAACCTTATCACATGGCAGCCTATTATGGAAACCAATCCTGGACTGCTCTGAGGGCTCCTCCAGGCCTGCCTCCGTTAACCATTGGTCAGCCACAGTACTTAATGCCTGTTCTGCCTCTCTCACATCGCTCGACATAGTCTCTGCTTCAGATGTCTATTCTGGCATTCCCTTTGTCTTTGTGCATTCAGGTTTCGACCCGGCTTGGCGGACGAACTTACCTGGCTCTGGATCCTGCCTCCCTCTTGACCCTGCAGCTTATTCCATCCCTCGACCTCAGCTTGGACCTCGACCTTCCGGATCTCTCTCTCCCCGACTTTTGGCTAACGGCAAACACTTCGCTTCTTCAGTACCGGTACCGGCAAGTATTGCTACACCTGTTCACACCTGGCCTGGCAACGCCAAAACACCATACTCCGGACACGCTCCTTCTGCTGTGGGTGCATGCACATATACGTCCCCACCTCAGTATAAGGGACGAGTCTGGTCTGCGGGCAGCACCGGCGTAACACCTGTGGAGTAATCTCTGCCCGCTGACAAACCACCAGAGGTGGGTCACCTTGAGTCCACTTTTCATCAAGGCCTCCAGGAAGAGCCTGGAGGATCGTCTGGAGAACACTCTTGAGAGGGGGGAGTAATGTCAGGGTCTCCTAGACCTCCTGCCTTGCCATAGTTCTTCTTTGTCCACTGGGTGTGCTGCTGTCTTCTGTTTCTTCTGGGTTCCTCAGTCTGCCTGTCTGTCTTCTTGTTGCTCCTGTCTCTGCCCTTTATAGCTTCTGCTTCCTGGTTTGTTCAATTGCCTTTGCTTCAAGTCAGACTCCTATCACATGCCTCTGTCTTTGATCCTGATCTGTTCCTGTACTTGTATTTGTAGTCTGTTCACAGTAAAGGCCCTTGCTAGTAATCTGGCTTGTCCCTGTTTGTTCCTTGCTCCCCGGTCTCAGTCCCTGCTCCCCGTTCTCAGTCCCTGCTCCCCGTTCTCAATCCCTGCTCCCGGACCTGTCCTGCCCCGCCTATCCTGTTCCAGTCTCATCGTTGCCGACCTCTAATTGTTACCTGACTTCACTACCTGCTGCACGCCTCGGACCCCTGCTTGTTACCTGACTTCGCTACCTGCTGCCTGCCTCGGACCCCTGCTTGTGACCCCTACTTCGTTTCCTGCTGTTCCGGTCACCGAGATCCTACCCGCCACAGGAGTCTCCCGTGACACCTCACATCTGTGGGGGCACAGTGGACCCGTAGTGTGCGGGAAAGAACCGGTGGCCCCACATCTGTGGGGGCACCGCAGACCCGTAGTGCCCACCCGTGGGTACCCAAACCCACGTTGGAACCACCCGAGGCCCCTCAGACACCTGTGGGTCTGACTCGGGGCCCCCAGACATCCGCGGGCCTACCGTGGGGACCCAATTGTGGCCCATGGTGACCCGCAGAGACCACCTGGTGGGCCATGACGCCTGGTGGGACCCACCAACAGGCCTCCAGAACCTGTATGAAACAAGTTGCTGGTAACCTGTAGGTCTGTGAGGTGACCCGTCGGGCCCACCGGGGACTCACGTGGGCCTGGGGTATGAACCCTTTATGTAAAAGAATAAATCATGTATTTATGGGGGGGCACAGGGGGTGGGTTATGTATTTAATAAATAGAATGATGTTTATTGTGGGGCAGTGTATTGTTTTTATTGTGGGTACTGGGGGTGGGAGGAGGGGGTATTGGCCCCAAGGGTATGTGGGTAGGCCTCCTGGCTGGGTAGTGGGTGAGGGTGGTTAGGCCTCACGGGGTGGGGGGTTAGTGGGGGAGGGTATGTAGGCCTCCTGAGTGGTGGGTGAGGGTGGGTTATTCTTGTTTCTGTTTTGCAGCAGCGGAGGGGGCATGGACGGTGATGAGGATGGCCTTCATCGTGGCAGCCGGACAAGGGTGAGTGCAATATGTATTTAATGTATTTATTGTTCTTTATGTATTTTAAATGGGCACATTCACTATTATCCATTTGTAGATAATAGTAATTGTGCCCATTACTATACTGTGCAGTATGTGTTATGGGGGGGGGGGGGGTATTTATAAGTATGTACTGTAGGTGTTTTGACATTAATTTGGGGGGGAACAGAATTGGTACTGCAGGCCTGCGGGTGTTGGGCCACCGCCGGCCTATAGTATCATTGATGTGCATACTGTATACTGTATACTGTATGTGTATGTTAGGGGGGTATAGGGATTGTTGCTGTAATACATGTATATATATAATATATATATATATATATATATATATATTTATTAGTGTGGGGCTGTTGTGTGTGTATTTTTTTTATTGTGGGTAGCAGGGGTGGGTGAAGGGGTTATTAGCCCCAACAGTGGTTGTTTAGGGATTGCGGGTGGGTAGCAGGAGGGCTTAACCCCTTCATGACCGTAGCGGTATTAACCGCTACGGTTGTGAAGGGGTTAAGTGCACCCGCAACCCCCCCGCAAGCCCTAAACAAGCAACAAGGGCCAAATAAACCCTTCACCCACCCCTGCTAACCACAATAAACCTGGCACGGTGGGTTAACCCCTTCATTGCCTTAGCGGTTAGCCGCTAAGGTAATGAAGTGGGCTTTAAATGCATTTTACCTGCCTTGGATGCATGCTGGGGGGCTCCGGTGCTGGTATTAATGGGTATCAGCGCCGGAGACCCCCGGCATCAATCCCAGCCAGGAAAAAGGCCTGATTTTTTCTAAGTGCCATTCCGACCGCTTACTGCGTAACTCCCATAATATTGAATATACTGTATGCGGTATGAACGCAGTATGAACGCGGTATGAACGCGGCATGAACAGGGTGAAGTGCGGTAAAGTGCGTGGCATTCTGAAAATATTCCCGGAATAATGCAGTGATGTTGGAGAATAAAGGGGACCGTGGCTGTATGTCTCATTTGAACATTGTTGAAACGCATAGAGTGTACTGTAACAGTATCACATTTCGGCGTATATAGCGCTCTTCCCTCGCTCGCCCCCACACACACACACAGGATAATGTACTGCACTGCAGTATTTCAACTTCTTATCTACAGTACACCTCTCCCTCGCCATTGCTTTGAACGGATGGCTTTCTGGTTTCAATCACCCTGTACTCCCTCCCCCACGCGCACACACAAGGCTTGCTCAAGGATTTGAACCTCTTATCGACACCTCTACAAAACCATTCATTAATTTTCCTATTGTTGGCTTTGAGTCACCTCTCTGCGCCTGCGTGTAATCCTCTTTGGGAAGGGAGCTGTAGTTGATTATTACTGCGCATGCGTGAATTGCTTGCGAAGTTCAAGTGACCAAAAAAAAAAAATTCTCGTCATTTTTTATTATTATTTTCTTAACATGAATTAACATGTTCCTGCCTCAACCATCTTGACATTACGATATTCAATCTGTGCTGTAGCTTTTGACTGTGACACTGTACATTTGACAGAACATGATTGATTTGTGTGATTTTTATGTATTTGGGGGTGTGGGGATCAATTATTATGATGACCTGCCTGTTGAAAATATGTCGTCTTTGAACTACAGTACAGCTAATCCTTCATGCAGCTGTACCCTGTACCCCCCTCCCCCACGCACACACACACAAGGCTTGCTCAAGGATTTGAACCTCTTATCGCACCTCTACAAAACCATTCATTAATTTTCCTATTGTTGGCTTTGAGTCACCTCTCTGTAATCCTCTTTGGGAAGGGAAAGTAGAAACATTGTGATGCATCAACAATTAGATAGAATTCCATTCATAGCATATATTAATAGTCAAGATGACAATGGAAAGTCCTGAAACAATGAATAGATGTACAATAGGAGGGGATAAGTGTCTAGTGGAGTCCACTTGACCACCACAGCTTAAACACAGTAACACCTGACCACTTGAGCAAATTCAGCAACAAAGAAGTACAGGTGTCCATATATATATGACAGGGCACTGCGGCCCTTTACCTGTGTGCTTGCAGGGACGTTCCAGACATCAGGGGCGTGCAGCCCATCGGAATGAAAATACAGCAAGGTAGAGATGGATAATGGAATGCACTGCCAGGGAAATCCAACTCCCAGTGGAACCGGAGACATAAAGCAAAAGCGCACACTCCAATATAGCAATAGGTCTGGTTTATTGCAGGTAAGGCAACAGCAAAGGACAACACGAACGCACCTACGCGTTTCATGCACAGAGCACTTTATCAAGGTCAATTCATTAATTTTCCTATTGTTGGCTTTGAGTCACCTCTCTGTAATCCTCTTTGGGAAGGAGCTAGCTGATGATACTGCGCATGACTCACCCATCCACCCCCCCCAACCCTTTGAGGCTTTGTTTACGGTAACGCTTGTGATAATCCCTTCTCGAATTTGATATGTAAATCTGATTTGCACAGCACTGTGAAATTGAGAGTTAAAAAAAACATAATCTGAGTCATGTTTTTGAGGCAGTAAGTTACCAATTTTTGCCATTCTTTATTTTTCTTTGGTGTAGGGGGGGAGGGGGGTGTCAATGATTATGATTATCATGAATGTAAAGAAATATTTATTTTATTTTATCAGGAACAAAAAATACAAATATACAAATAATCATGAATAATCCAAAATGCAGTCTTTATTCAGTTCTTCTGTCAGTTGAAAATTGAGGGCCGGTGGATAATCATGAATAATGCACATTGATAATAATATTAATTAATAATATATAATATATAATAATATATATAATAATATAACATTTTCCATCTTTATCTTCTTCCTCATTCTGTGTAGTTCATTGAGAGAGGTGAGGTTTTGTGTAAATCATGACTGCACTTTAGATACACTTTACTGTACACACAGTTCCCACAATGTACACATGATACCCCCCACCCCCTTTCCATCCTTTTTTTCTCTGAAAAGACAAGAAAAGAAAAATTAGTGCAGTTAGGTGCATATTATGGCATTGTGTACTGTATAGCTACTCCATATTGGACTACAGTATGCAGTTAGTACTGTCAAACTAGTCTATACTGGAACTACTGTATACTGTAACTACTGTTAAATACTTTCTAACCAGATGGCTAGTGCTGCTCTCTAAGGAAAGAAAAAATTTGTGCCATACTTACCTGTATCATACAGTACTGTACTTGGTGTGCCTGTACTTACCATACTACAGTACAGTACTATACCATACTACCTTCCTGATGCTTGCCCATTACGCTCAATCACAATGGGCAACACAGTCGCAATATGGTCAATATATTTATTGCATCGTTCTACGGTGAGTACATCGTTCCAAAAACTCATTATGCCTTGCGCCAACTCATCCTTTTTGGAGGGTTTCACGACTTTTCGAATATTATCTTTCAGCTGATGCCAGACCATTTTTATAGGATTGAAGTCTGGGGAACTGTCATTGCAGGGGGAAAAAAAAGGACAATTAGTTAAAGAGATACAGTACACAGTAAAAACAGAAAAAATGAGACACGGTAACTGCACTTACTCCGCTGGCGTCTTCACCCAGTTGATACCGCGCTCAAGAATATGCGCTGTTGACGCGGTGTGCTTCGGATCGTTGTCCTGGTAGAAACGGTGACCATCTGGGAACTCACGTGTGATGTATTTCACAATCTCAGGCACAATTTGCTCTTGGAAAAAAGCTTTATTCATGATTCCTATAACAAGAAAAGAAAAGTGCTCAAAAAACTGCACACGAGTATATTACAGTGCATAAGGCAAAAGCGTGTGACTTATTTTACCTTCAAAGATGACAATGCATCCTGGTCCACACCTAGAGATGGCACCCCACACATGCATCTTCACTGGGTGTTTTGGACGCGGCTTCATTGATATGCGACCTTTTTTGTGGAATGCAAAGGTGGCAAATCTCTCCAGCGATACAGTAGACTCGTCAGTAAAGATGCAATCCTGGAAAGTTTCTCCACTGTCGATCCATGCCTGGGCCTGGACTACTCTCTTGATTTTGTTAACGTCCCTTATAATAGGGTATGCCCTGTAATGACAAGGAATAATTTTATAGGTACAGTACAGTACAGTTTCTTAAACAACACTTTTACCTCCTGTACTGTCCAGTACTAACCTCACACGTCCATATTTCCATCCAATTATGCGTCTCATCTTCTTTATGCTGGTCTCAGATACAGTGAGATTGTGATTTTGCAGCAGAGTTTATTTGACCCTTAAGGCACTCTTCTCATCATTCTCTTCACTTATTTTGTCGACCAGAAGAGTTGTCTCCCTACAGTGTACAGAAAAACAACAATCCGGTAAGTTACAGTGCAGTAGGCCACAAGTACAGCACATCATTTACAGTAAACAATAATAGATGCAGCAATATAAACAATAATAGATAGATATACTATATTATATAGTAATATAAATAAACAGAAATAACCATAATGTTAGATAGATCTATACTATATAGTTATATTTATATGCAGCAATATAAACAATGATAGATATACTGTATTATATAGTAATATAAATATACTTAAGCGTTAGTTACCGTTGGTGTACTCGTGCATTGTTTGGTCTTTCCGTGTGCATGATAGCACACGGTGGTTGATGGCCCAACGAGGCCAGAAGCTGCTAACCAGCGTTGGATATCTGCAATTCGCTGTCCGCTCGTGTACATCTCCTTAATTCTCATGCTGAGATCCTTTGAAATCTTTTTAACAGGCATTGCTGCGAGTAGAAAGAAATACAAGCACAATGTTTAGTCGATGTGTATTCAATGTGCAGTGAATCCACAAAATGGATGGTGTATTTATACGTTAATGACTCACATTAGAGTATGCCCACTTTTAACACCTGTACCTCGTCGCCATGCATAAAAGGTTACACAATTTGCATAGCCCACCACTCGATCTGTATCTGAACTTTACCTTGTCCAGATACTGCATTGTGCCATCAGTTTCCATGGATCGACCCCGATTCTACAGACGCAGGAACCCACTCGCCTCTGCCGTGCCTGTCACGCAGAAAAAGCGAAAGGCAGGAGCCATTTCCAAGCCAAGTCCAAAGCGAAAGGCTAAGGCTAATAAAGAAAACCTTCTGCTGACCCCAAAGGCTAAGGATTTTAATACACGTTTGCCTTATTATGTCAAGAAGGCAAAACTAATGGCAGCCAACCCAACGAACCCGCAGGCCACTTCCACGATTACGCTTTGACGACTCTGCAGCTGCTCTCCCAGAAACCCACAGCCCATCTTCTCCACTACTCTTCGACGACGCTGCCGCTGGTCTCCCGGAAATCCACAGGTCACTTTCTCCATTACGCTTAGACGACTGTGCCGCTTCTTTCCCGGAAATCCACAGGTCACTTTCTCCATCCCTCGACGATGCTGCTGCTTCTCTCCAGGGAACCCCCATCTCATCCTTCGTAGCACCCATCCACCCAGATGTCCACAGCACCCCATGCACAAGATCCAGCTCGTAGACCGCATGCTGAATGGGTTAAGTGTCGATATCCCCTGGGAACTCTACTATGCTGGTAAAGATAGATCTTCTTTTAGAGACCATGCTAAATATGGATCAACGGATGGAGAAGATGGATCAACGGATGGAGAAGAGGGATCAACGGATGGAGAAGATGGATCAACGGATGGAGAAGATAGAGACTGATATAGCGGGGATACATAATTTGCTCAGAGTTCATGCCCCTGTATCTCCGACGCTGGAGCAGGATGGGATGAATGGGACCTTCGACCGCCTTCCATCACCAAGCGCACCCCCTCCACCAGAAGAATATGTGTACATGTATGCCATTGACGAGGATGACATGACAACCCCGTCAAGAGCAAAACGGCAACCAAGACAGGAGGAAAGCATCCTCCCAGACAACCTACCCTCGCTCGCTGCCACAAGCACACCCGCTCCCAGAAGAACACCCGCTCCAAGAATCCAACCCACATACGCTTGCATCAATACGATGCCCGACATCATCCTGCGCGAGCTGCCCAATCCACTCAGGGAGAAGTATAGGGTGATGAGTGCTGGTTTACCCCAGAAGTGTGGCATGTTAATTTTCAAGCACCACGTGTCCTACTTGGTGTACTGCGGATGGAACAACAATGTAAACTACGAAGGAAATCGCGAAAAAAGGGCATTCCTGAAAATTTAAGGACTATTGTGGAGGAATTGCAGCGCTTTTTTTCAATTACAGATCCTGTAATGAAAATTGTGAGAGACGCCATTAATGGCATTTTGCGTCATACAAGGCATCGGCCCTGGAAGGACAATCTGGTGGGATCGAATTTGCGTGACTGTTCAAATGTTGTTTATTTCTTGACTTGTTGCTTTTTTTAACTTGTATTAATAAAGAAATGTTTTTACTTACACAAGACCGGCACAACTCCAGTCCTCGAGGGCCGCAAACAGGCCCGGTTTTCAAGATATCCTGAAAACCGGGCCTGTTTGCGGCCCTCGAGGACTGGCGTTGTGCAGGCCTGACTTACTGTACTGTACACCATCCTACTGTAAATGTTTTGACTTTCTGTACTTTAATAAAGGAGATGTTGCGTGTTTTAAATTTTATTAATAAAGAAAAAAAATTACTACTGTAACACCATACTGTTGTGCTGTAAATGTTTTAACTTTCTATACTTTAATAAAGGAGATGTTGTGTGTTTTAACTTGTATTAATAAAGAAATGTTTTTTACTAACACCATACTTTTGTGCTGTAAATGTTTTGACTTTCTGTACATAAATGTTTTTTTTAGCAGTGCACCATACACCTGTAAATGTTTTGAATTGCTGTACACTTTTTGTACTTACTCCACCAATAAAAGAAAATGTTGATTTTTTTAAAATTGTTCCATTGTCTCCTTTTATACTGTAACAAAATACAGTGTTTCTAGAACATACAGTAAAGTACTGTCCAGGCATACTGTACTGTACTGTAGGCATGCTCAGTACTGTACAGCAAAAGAGTATTCAAACAATACATGCTGTACGGGTAGTAGAATACACATGTTCTAGAATACATGTAGAATAAATGCTTACTTTTTATTTTTCGGGTTTATTATACAGTATATATATAAAAAAACGTATTTTATACGGTCTGAAAGCAACAGCATACTGTTTCAGGTTTTCTAAAGTATGAAGCTCTCAGTTACAGTATTCTATCCTAATCACTAGCAACGGCCACTAAACTGTTGACTCCGGTATGTGGTTTTTAAAATCCGATTCAGCAATGTGCAGGCATTGTTACACAAAGCGATATTATCCATCGAAATCCCTCCATGTGCCGTTTTCCGCATGAGATGACAAAGTTTTCTTTTCTGAGGAAAAACAAAAGTAAAATGTTACTGTAATGGTCAGGCAGTCCCCTAAAGAAGTTCCCACAGTCAGTCCCACCAATAATTTTCTCGGGGGGCGTCTCCTGTTCACATGCGCATGCGCCTACTGTCAATGTGATGGCACGCACATGCGTTTCAAGAAGGTTCCAATGCGCATGCGCCTAGCTTTCCACCAATTGTTCAGTATCTACTGTAGGAGCTGCTCAGCCAATGATATTGCTTACAGGAGAATCGCTTGACTGTGCATTGATATTGATATTTCAAAAACAGAATAAAATACGGCAACATTACTCACCATAGACTTTTCCAATCAGCTGGCGCCGAGCCACTGGCAGTCCCGTATTCTCGATCATACACATAGTTGACAGGTGACAGCGGGACTACTACACTTGTAGTTGACAGCTGATGAGGCTGGAAATCGCTTTGGTACATGCAAGCTTGCTAGAATCTGTACGCGAAATATGGCTCAGGCTGCAGGTATCCGGGCGGGGACAGACAGCAAGGGTTGCCGGTCACCAGGTTTTCACTGACGGTCGACCGTTATTGGAAGCTGGCGCTGACGCTGGCGCATTGCTTGCCAGCGACTGACGTTTCTTAGTTGGTTTTAACATGACCTTTCACCTTTTGAAGTCTCCATGATCAAAGGTACGGGAAAATTCTGGTGTTACACACCAATACCCTCCAATAACACCGGGATCAATACGAAAAAAACACGGATCGATACATAACCTTTTCCTTATTGCACGCTTCCACACATGAGTATCTGGTGAAAATTTGTAAAAGTCATAGTTTTCGATAAAATACTGATAAATTTGATCAGCTGTTGCCATCTTATTATCTGTTGCATTAATCGCGGCCCATATTAAATAAGCATACGTTCTGTCGGGTTTTTGAACACGGTGTCAGGAATCGGCGTTCCCCGCGCTCCCCACACAGAGCACTCTCTCCCCTTAGGGAGACCCTGGACACACAAAACAATCCTGCCTTACCGGCCTCCGCGGCTCCCCGCCCCTGCCGCCGTCGCAGGATCACTCCCCTCGGCAATTCCTCTGCTCTGCTCCAGACGCGCCCACGCCCTCCTACCCGCACACCTGCACCACCCACTGGCTCGGTCCACGCGCGTACTATACACGCGTTACGGAGCGCGCTCATTCTGCACACTCTTCTTCCCATCCCCCGGACCTCAGGCTCCGCCCCCGTACACTGCACGGGCATACTCAGGTTACCAACAAGACTCACCTGGCCTGTTATGCCTGCACCAATCTGCAGTGTCTCCCTGTATCTCTTCCTGTCCCGCCTCCGTTCCTAATTGGACCTTCCTGCTTTATTTAGCTCTTCTCTGCTCTCAGTCTTTGCTCGACATAGTCTCTGTATGGAAGTACTTCTGGATTCTCTCAGTGTTTCACAGGTTCTGACGCGGCTTGTACGACTACCCCCTCTGGCTCTCGATCTCGGCACTCCTTGGACAACGCTCACTTTGATAACCCCTTGAACACGGCTTGGACTACTACCACACTCCGGACACGCTCCCTTTGCTGTGGGTGAGTGTATTACCAGTTTCTCCTTCATCTCAAGGGACGGGTCTGTTCTGCGGGCAGCACCGGCGTAACATTAGGTCGAGCCCACAAGACACAGACCAGACCGAACTTAAACAGTTTCTCTCCAATCTGCTTCAGCAAACCAGGCCATGGCAGATCAAATTGTGGCACTTACATGCCAGGTTGCAGTACTCTCAGACCGAGTACCGACCGCGACATCGCCAGATGTAAGCCCCCACTCCGCAAGCGCAGTTAGCAGCTCCGATGTAAGGATTCCTCCCCCCAAGCCTTATGCAGGTGAACCGCAAGAATGTAGGGGTTTCCTAAACCAGTGTGAGGTGCAGTTTGAAATGGCCCCCCATCTCTACAATACTGGTCGCAAGAAGGTAGCCTACATTTATAACCTCCTCACTGGCAGCGCCCTGGCTTGGGCTTCCCCGGTTTGGGAGCGACGTTCTGACCTTACCCAAGATTAAAAACACTTGAATAAATGACTAGAGAAAGTCACTATAAGCCCTAACAATAGCACTCAGAAGTCATCATACAAAGGTATGTATGGGGTGATGAACATAAGTGCAATCACTAGGACCAAAAGGGGAGGTATATAGCCTCCTGCCACAAACCTACAGGCAGCAGATAAAATAAAAAATAATAAAATTTTATTAATTCAATGACCGACGCAAATAAACAACTATGGTAAAAATATACATACACACATATTGGATATTAAAATCCTCACGGAGTCAACGGTGGTGGGCTAATGTCTAGCAACATGCACATGCGTATATACACATGTATTGGAATTTACAGTAATTGTATGGAAGGTAGTAGACTGTGCATTTCAAATAAAAAGAAATTACCACATAGATGTAGGTCAATAGAGGGTAATAGCTGTGTATCCTGCTATGGTACATCACAAGGCATAACACACTGCAGAATAGTATAGAGACCTCAGCCCCGCGTACAGATTGTGGGCTGCGTGTGACGCGGCCAGCGGGTGTGCGGTCCGAGGGTATATCTTAATACAGTGAGACGCTCAGTATCGTGTATAGGTATGCCTGTGTAAATAGCTCAAGATCCAACCGTCTTAATAGACCTAGGGCCCCTATATTGCAGAGCGCAGCAGCGCGTCTCTAAGTCAGTATCATACTACCTTCACTGCATGTTGCTGCCCATACTCGCCGTGCTTCCTGGTGTGCGTCAAGCGTCTGACGTCACCATACCCCGACGTACGTTTCACGTGCTTGGCACGCTTCTTCAGGGGGAGGAGTCACACTCCGTAATGTTAGGGTTGCTGTGTTTTGTAGTGTGGCAGCTGGGAGGAGCAAAAAATTATTACCCAATGGTAAGTAGCGGTTTAGTCCGCCTCCCTGAGTATACGGGCACACAGCTGAATAGCTGTGTCTATAATAAGTACACAAGGATCTGATCCGTTGCGTGGGTCACATATTAATGTGGAACGTAGGATCAAAAGAATGTTTAGAGAACATAATATGGTACCTCTTGGCTCGACTCAGAACTTTCAAGATGTTAACTCATTCGTGGCCAATGTAGGTTGTAGAAAGCAGAGTTAACGGGGAAAATATGATTCAAAGGTCAGCTTGAACTGCATATGTAGGGGTATTGCCATAATAATATGGGTAATGACATGTATGGTGTAAGTGTAGCGGTGGAGCTAATGTCTACATATAGTGCAAAGCACTAATCTCCAACAGAATTGTATGTACATATATGAGGGTGTCAAACTCAGTATCTCAGATCTATAGGTAAGTATGCGGCATGTCCAATGGGAGGCAGATGTTTAGGTAAGTGGATGAAATAATGTGGTAAGTGATGATAATACAAAAATTGTCCGAATAAAGTGAATAAACCCTAAACTCGTGTTGTGTCTCCATACAGTCAATCTAATGATGAATAAAGTAGAGTGAAGTGCCTATCTAGAGCTGTATTATATTCATGGCTCTGCCCAGACTGGACTAGACAGAGCCTGTGTGGTTGTGCCAAATACCTGGATCCCATACTACCCCTTAATAAACATGTAAAGGTGGATATAGTGCTAGAGTGACATATATAGTGTAGGAATGTACTATACTAATTGAGATCGCCCAAATGGTCAATACGGTCTCACTACTTTTATAATACTCTCTATCTACTAGTGCTATATTTATAAAAATGGGGAAAAAAGGAAACCTTCATTTAGACCTGCTGGGAAGTGTGTATTAAGCAGGAATATCCACCGACATTCAGTTTGACGGAGTCTGCGGTCCCAGTCTCCTTTGCGTGGCCCCCATGGGACATGCTCAATGCCTACAAATCTGAGAACTGATTGATCGCCTTGGTGATGTTGGAGTACATGTCGTGCCACTGGTGTGTCTGTTTCATTCCGTATAGAGCCTAGGTGTTCTAAGACCCTGATTTTGAACGGTCTGTGTGTTTCTCCTACATATTGTTTACCACACCTGCATATAATCAAATATATGACACCAGTGGTAAGGCAGTTTATAAAGCTTTTGATGGTATGTTGTTGTTTATTTTCTGAGTCTGAAAAGGTCTTTGTGACCTGCATGGACGTGCAGGCCTTACATCGTCCACATGTGTAGAAACCAAGAGGTTTAGGGCCCAGCCATGTCCTAATTGGAGTATTTTGGAGGTGGCTATGCACTAGTCGGTCTCTGAGATTTTTAGGCCTACGGCTAACCATGTTAGGAGACTCTTTTAACACTTCTGAAAGGTCTTGATCGTGCAATAGGATGTGCCAGTGTTTTTGCAGGATCTGTCTCACAGTGTTCCATTGGTTGTTGTAGGTACTGACAAATCTTATTGTGTTTTCACCAGGTGGTTGTCTTCTTTGACCCTTAATAAGAAGTGTTGGTCTGTCAGTATTCAGAGCCCTCTGATAAGCTTTGCTTGTGACAGGTCTAGTGTAGCCACGGTCCGAGAATCTACTATACATGTCCTTCGACTGTTTTTTGAACTCCTAGATATTGGTACAGTTCCTCCTCAATCGAAGGAACTGTCCAGTGGGGATGCTTTTGATCAACAGTTCCTTCGATTGAGGAGGAACTGTACCAATATCCAGGAGTTCAAAAAACAGTCGAAGGACATGTATAGTAGATTCTCGGACCGTGGCTACACTAGACCTGTCATAAGCAAAGCTTATCAGAGGGCTCTGAATACTGACAGAACAACACTTCTTATTAAGGGTCAAAGAAGACAACCAACTGGTGAAAACACAATAAGATTTGTCAGTACCTACAACAACCAATGGAACACTGTGAGACAGATCCTGCAAAAACACTGGCACATCCTATTGCAGGATCAAGACCTTTCAGAAGTGTTAAAAGAGTCTCCTAACATGGTTAGCCGTAGGCCTAAAAATCTCAGAGACCGACTAGTGCATAGCCACCTCCAAAATACTCCAATTAGGACATGGCTGGGCCCTAAACCTCTTGGTTTCTACACATGTGGACGATGTAAGGCCTGCACGTCCATGCAGGTCACAAAGACCTTTTCAGACTCAGAAAATAAACAACAACATACCATCAAAAGCTTTATAAACTGCCTTACCACTGGTGTCATATATTTGATTATATGCAGGTGTGGTAAACAATATGTAGGAGAAACACACAGACCGTTCAAAATCAGGGTCTTAGAACACCTAGGCTCTATACGGAATGAAACAGACACACCAGTGGCACGACATGTACTCCAACATCACCAAGGCGATCAATCAGTTCTCAGATTTGTAGGCATTGAGCATGTCCCATGGGGGCCACGCAAAGGAGACTGGGACCGCAGACTCCGTCAAACTGAATGTCGGTGGATATTCCTGCTTAATACACACTTCCCAGCAGGTCTAAATGAAGGTTTCCTTTTTTCCCCATTTTTATAAATATAGCACTAGTAGATAGAGAGTATTATAAAAGTAGTGAGACCGTATTGACCATTTGGGCGATCTCAATTAGTATAGTACATTCCTACACTATATATGTCACTCTAGCACTATATCCACCTTTACATGTTTATTAAGGGGTAGTATGGGATCCAGGTATTTGGCACAACCACACAGGCTCTGTCTAGTCCAGTCTGGGCAGAGCCATGAATATAATACAGCTCTAGATAGGCACTTCACTCTACTTTATTCATCATTAGATTGACTGTATGGAGACACAACACGAGTTTAGGGTTTATTCACTTTATTCGGACAATTTTTGTATTATCATCACTTACCACATTATTTCATCCACTTACCTAAACATCTGCCTCCCATTGGACATGCCGCATACTTACCTATAGATCTGAGATACTGAGTTTGACACCCTCATATATGTACATACAATTCTGTTGGAGATTAGTGCTTTGCACTATATGTAGACATTAGCTCCACCGCTACACTTACACCATACATGTCATTACCCATATTATTATGGCAATACCCCTACATATGCAGTTCAAGCTGACCTTTGAATCATATTTTCCCCGTTAACTCTGCTTTCTACAACCTACATTGGCCACGAATGAGTTAACATCTTGAAAGTTCTGAGTCGAGCCAAGAGGTACCATATTATGTTCTCTAAACATTCTTTTGATCCTACGTTCCACATTAATATGTGACCCACGCAACGGATCAGATCCTTGTGTACTTATTATAGACACAGCTATTCAGCTGTGTGCCCGTATACTCAGGGAGGCGGACTAAACCGCTACTTACCATTGGGTAATAATTTTTTGCTCCTCCCAGCTGCCACACTACAAAACACAGCAACCCTAACATTACGGAGTGTGACTCCTCCCCCTGAAGAAGCGTGCCAAGCACGTGAAACGTACGTCGGGGTATGGTGACGTCAGACGCTTGACGCACACCAGGAAGCACGGTGAGTATGGGCAGCAACATGCAGTGAAGGTAGTATGATACTGACTTAGAGACGCGCTGCTGCGCTCTGCAATATAGGGGCCCTAGGTCTATTAAGACGGTTGGATCTTGAGCTATTTACACAGGCATACCTATACACGATACTGAGCGTCTCACTGTATTAAGATATACCCTCGGACCGCACACCCGCTGGCCGCGTCACACGCAGCCCACAATCTGTACGCGGGGCTGAGGTCTCTATACTATTCTGCAGTGTGTTATGCCTTGTGATGTACCATAGCAGGATACACAGCTATTACCCTCTATTGACCTACATCTATGTGGTAATTTCTTTTTATTTGAAATGCACAGTCTACTACCTTCCATACAATTACTGTAAATTCCAATACATGTGTATATACGCATGTGCATGTTGCTAGACATTAGCCCACCACCGTTGACTCCGTGAGGATTTTAATATCCAATATGTGTGTATGTATATTTTTACCATAGTTGTTTATTTGCGTCGGTCATTGAATTAATAAAATTTTATTATTTTTTATTTTATCTGCTGCCTGTAGGTTTGTGGCAGGAGGCTATATACCTCCCCTTTTGGTCCTAGTGATTGCACTTATGTTCATCACCCCATACATACCTTTGTATGATGACTTCTGAGTGCTATTGTTAGGGCTTATAGTGACTTTCTCTAGTCATTTATTCAAGTGTTTTCAGTGTATTGTTTTTCCCTAAGCACCGAAGGTTTTAATTCTCACCACTAGGTGAGCGACTAGTCACTCTGTTTGTGTATCTTACCCAAGATTACCCAGCATTTAAAGCCGAGTTCCAACAAGTATTCAATTCCCCCGCTCGTCGGGAGATGGCATCTGTTTCTCTTCTCCAGATCACTCAGGGAAGGTGAATGGTGACACAGTATGCTGTGGAATTCCGGACCCTAGCAGCCAAGACTAACTGGGGACAAGAGGCTCTCGTCTCTGTATTCGGGCAAGGCCTGGCAGATCCCATCAAGGATGAACTCTCTCGCCAATCCAGGCCGGATCAATTGGAGGTCATCATTGATTTGGCCGTCCGAGTAGATCAACGTATCCAGGTATGCCGCTCAGAGCGCTAGCGCACTCGCTTCCATAACTTTCAAGTTCCATTCTCCAGTACTCCCAGCAGCACTCCTGCTCCCCCAAGTGCTACCACACCTCCTACGTCCTTTCCCGTCTCCGTGAACACCATTTGTACACCAAACTGGAGAAGTGCACCTTTCATCAGACATCTACTCCGTTCCTGGAGTACATCATTTCCGATGAGGGGTTTATGATGGACTCCGGTAAACTTCAAGCAGTCACTGAATGGCCAAGACCCAACTCTCTCAAGGCCATACAACGTTTTTTAGGGTTCGCTAATTACTATCGTAAGTTTATACGGATTTTTTCTACAATTGAGGTACCCCTTACTGCGCTCTCCAAAAAAGGAGCTGATCCTTCTGCTTGGTCATCCGAGGCCATCTCCGCCTTCGAGACACTCAAGGAAGCTTTTATATTCGCACCTATTCTCCGTCATCCCAACATTGAACTTCCCTTCGTCATGGAAGTCGACGCTTCTGATAGCGGCGCTGGAGCCGTTCTTTCTCAGAGACCCACGCTTCAAGATAATTTACATCCATGTGCATATTTTTCCAAGAAATTCTCATCCACCGAGAGGAACTATGACGTGGGTAACAGGGAACTTCTGGCCGTGAAGATGGCTCTTCAAGAGTGGAGACACCTGCTGGAGGGGTCGAAAGAGCCATTTACTATTCTCACGGACCACAAGAACCTTCTTTACATAGAAAACGCTCAACGCCTTGGTCCACGACAGGCTCGTTGGGCTCTTTTTTTTTTCTCGATTCGATTTTCACCTTTCCTATATCCCCGGGACCAAGAACGTAAAGGCAGACACACTCTCCCGAATACAGTCTTCTGAAGAGAGGCCAGAGGAACCTTTGGAGACTATCCTTCCACAAGAGAGGATTCTCGCCACGTCTTCTTTCAAGAATCTTGACAAGATTTTGCACTCCCAGAGACGCATTCCCAAGGACTTGGTCGTTCCCGACAACAAACTCTTCGTACCTTCCAAATTTGTTCCAGATGTCCTGTCTTGGGGTCACTCCTCTAAATCTGCAGGTCATCCAGGTTTTAAGAAGACTACTGATCTCATTCGTCGGAATTTCTGGTGGCCAAGGATGTCTCAAGATATTCTGGAGTTTACCCGCGCCTGCCCCTCGTGCGCTCAAAGCAAGACTCTCCGTCAAAAGCCTCAGGGTTTTCTGTTACCTCTTCCCGTTCCCAACCGCCCCTGGTCCCACATTTTGATGGACTTCATTGTGGAGTTGCCCAGGTCCAGAGGAATGAACACTATCTTGGTGGTCGTGGACAGGTTCTCGAAGATGTCCCATTTTATTCCACTTAAAGGATTACCCACCTCCCCCGCCCTTGCTGATATCTTTACGGAGCAGATTTTCCGGATTCATGGGATTCCTTCGTCCATTGTTTCTGACAGAGGTTCTCAATTCGTATCCAAATTTTGGAGAACTTTCACCAAGAGATTGGTCAAATCTTCTTCTTTTTCTTCCGCCTATCATCCACAGTCCAATGGACAAGCAGAGAGAATCAATCAATCCCTGGAAAAATACCTGAGACGTTTCATATCCGATTCCCAGGATGATTGGGCTCAACTCCTTCCTTGGGCAGAGTACGCTGTCAATTCTGCAAAAACGAAGCCACCCTGGAGTCGCCCTTCTTTATAAATTATGGGTTCCACCCTCCCTGTCTATCCATCTCCAACATTCCTTCTGGAGTACCAGCCATAGATGAACGCATTTCTTCCCTCCAAACCGCATGGTCCAGGATTCAGTCAACCCTTCTCGACTCCTCCCGCAGATCGAAACTACAGGCCGATCGTCATCGCCGTTCGGCGCCCAGTTACAAGCCAGGGGATTTGGTATGGCTCTCCTCTAAGAATATCCACCTCAAGGTACCATCTCCAAAATTGGCACCTAAGTTCCTGGGTCCCTTCCTTATTTGTGAACAAATCAATCCTGTGGCATTCCGGCTCCAACTACCACACAGTATGAAGATTCCCAATGTCTTTCATGTGTCCCTCTTAAAACCATTCATCACCAGTCACTTCTTTCCAGATCAGACTCGTAAACCGGACCCCATTACTGTCCAAAATAACGAGGAATACGAAGTTCAGTCTCTTTTGGATTCTCACCTATCCAGGGGCCAGCTCCAGTTCTTGGTGCAGTGGAAGGGCTTTGGCCCTGAAGAGAGATCCTGGGTACCTTTAAAGGACATTCATGCCCCGGCCCTTCTTAAGTCCTTCAGGAAAAAGTTTCCAGAGAAACCGTTCATGGACCGTCCTGAGGCCGTTCCTGAAGAGGGGGGTACTGTCAGGAATCGGCGTTCCTCACGCTCCCCACACAGACCACTCTCTCCCCTCAGGGAGTCCCTGTACACACAAAACAATCCTGCCTTACCGGCCTCCACGGCTCCCTGCCTCTGCCGCCGTTGTGGGATCACTCCCCTCGGCGATTCCTCTGCTCTGCGCCGGGCACGCCCACGCCCTCCCACACTGGATAGGTCCACGTGCGAACACGCGTTACGAAGCGCGCTCATTCTGCACACTCTTCTTGCCATCCCCCGGACCTCAGGCTCCGCCCCCGCACACCGCACGGGCATACTCAGGTTACCAACAAGATTCACCTGGCCTGTTATGCCTGCACCAATCTGCAGTGTCTCCCTGTATCTCTTCCTGTCCTGCCTCCGTTCCTAATTGGACCTTCCTGCTTTATCTAGCTCCTCTCTGCTCTCAGTCTTTCGACATAGTCTCTGTATGGAAGTACTTCTGGATTCTCTCAGTGTTTTCACAGGTTCTGACGCGGCTTGTATGACTACCCCCTCTGGCTCTCGATCTCGGCACTCCTTGGACAACGCTCACTATGGTAACCCCTTGAACACGGTTTGGACTTTGACCTATCTTCGCTCACCACTCCCTGACCTCGGCAAGGCATTCTTCACTCTTTCTCTACAACCGGTACCGGCAAGTATTGTCTACCTTACTACACCTGGCCTGGCAACACTTTATACCACACTCCGGACACGCTCCCTTTGCTGCGAGTGCATGTATTACCACTTCCCCCTTCAGCTCAGGGGACGGATCTGGTCTGCCACTGTGGTATTTTTTTAAACATCTGCAAATCGACACATTACTGAAGCGCATGCGCATTACAATTCATGAATATCTGCCACCTGGCAGAAACGCGAAGAATTGCAACCAATTAAATCCGAACCATTATCAATAAACACATCAATTAATACATCAACCGTGGGTGACGCTGGCATGAATGCGGCATGAACACAGTGAAGTGCGTGGCATTCGGAAAAAATCCCCGAAAAAAATCGGAGATTTAGGAGAATAAAAGGGGCCGCGGCTGTATGGTAAAAAGTATAAAGTAAAATACTTCAATAATAATATTAAAAGCATTTAGTATCTTTTGTTATATACAATTGCCACGCTCAGTATCTCTCTTGTTGACATAAATATATATTCATGATGTGGTGGGTGTGGGAGTTTGAGCTAGCTGGGAATGTGTGTTAAGCAAGATCAGGCAGACAGATTCCAGGAGATGAGGTTCAGCATCACACTAACAGGAGTTATACTCTGCAATGATTGAGAGTTCCAGGAGCATATTTAAGGGCCCTCCCACCAATGGGAAGCAACCAGGAAGTGGAGCTACGGTTCAGGATAGGCTGCTGAATCGCACAGCCAATTGCAACCGCATCAGAGCACGCGTGTCGTGTGCAACCCACGAATCCAATAGGCGACCTGGTCACGCACCATCACTGCGCGTCACCATACCCATGCCAGTACGGGGGTGGAGGCCGGAGGACAGAGGTGGGACCCGCCAGAACGGAGGAGGAGCGCGGAGCTTAGCCACGCCGAGCAGGTCTTACGTCAGGGCGGGGGTGGGACCGAGGGGTGGAGACTGAAGCCCGACAAGAAGACTGTGCACCATCTTGGAGCAGAAGCCGGAGCTCACGCAGGATGTCGCACACTTCAAAAAATAATTTAGACAGGTTTTTGACACCCCAGGCCAAAAGGTTACTGCAGCATGTTCCCTGTTTCATATTTCACAGGATAACAAATCTGTCGCAAGATACGTCCTTGCGTTCTGGACCATTGCCGCAGAAACAGGCTGGAATGATGAGGCCTTAGCAGCAGCCTTCTGGCAGGGCCTGTCCGAACCCCTTAAGAATGAATTGGCCGCCCAGGAATGACTTACTGGCTTGGAGAAACTTATTGCCGTATGTATTAGAGTTGATCAGCGCCTTCATGAGAGGAGGGCTGAACGTCATCGTCCACGATCTCGCTCAACAAATGTTCCCATCCGCAGTCTTTCCCATATCGTTTCCCCAGCTCTTGACGTTCCAGAACCCATGCAGTTAGGAAGTCACCAAATCTTTTCTTCTGAAAAACAATGCTGGAGGGATTGAGGTCTGTGTCTCTACTGCGGGTTGCCTGGTCATCTGGTACTTCACTGCCCCACACAGCCGGGAAATGAGGGGATCTCATTGGGTACCATTTCTGCTTCCCCTTCTATTAAAGAAAACCTGCCGACTCGGATTATGCTTCCAGTCTTCCTTGAGGGTCCTGGTTTCCTAACTTCCGCCTCTGCTTTAATTGATTCCGGATCTGGAGGAAATTTTGTGGACCAGGATTTCACCATAAAGAACAAAATCACTCTGGTGAAAAAATCTGTGCCCGTCGTTTTGGAGGCCATAGATGGACGTCCTCTCCAGCCAGCCTTTATCTCCTTGGAAACACATCCACTTACTCTCTCTACAAAGGATGGCCACAAGGAGAAGATAACTTTGGACGTAATCCCCTCACCTTCTGTGCAGGTAATTTTGGGCCTCCCTTGGCTCCAACGACATAATCCACATTTAGATTGGACTGACAAAAAACCCATTCAATGGGGTTCCCTATGTACCGATTCCTGTGTCTTTCCAATACAACATATCTGTGGGCTAGACATCCCTAAATCAGACAAACCTACCGTTCCAGAAGTGTATACTGAATTTCTTGATGTTTTTGATAAAGGTCGTTCTGAGATTCTTCCTCCTCACCGCCCTTTTGTTTGTCCCATTGACCTCTTGCCCGGGGCTGTCCTTCCCAAGTCAAGATCCTACCTGCAATCCATTCCTGAGACCAAGGCAATGTCGGAGTATATTCAAGAGAATTTGAAAAAAGGCTTCATTAGAAATTCTTCTTCCCCAGCCGGGGCTGGTTTCTTTTTTAGGTGTACTGTATAGAGACAAGTTCCAATGTCGGTGCTCAGTATATAGAGGAAGCATATAGTTGAAATCCAGTCATAAACTTGTATGGATGTTAGATAAGTAGTATTTAAGCAAAAATGTGACTCCTAGACCCAGTGCATGGAACACTCATAGTGGGGGTTAATATCATGATCCTCCATATAGTACACACACAGTCATCTGTTAATGTAAAATAGTCTTATAGCTGTATGGCATTGAAAGTATACACCTAGAGTAGCACTGTATAGGTCCAGTTCTCCCAAATTGATAATGGAAAGAATATTGAGGAGTACTCAAATGTGAAGCAGTAGATCCAGTGCGTGCATCACGCCATCGTGTAGCAGAGAAAGTTAATCCAAAGGATAGAAGCGGAGCACCGCTGTAGAAAAATTGGGGCTAAACACCGAAAGGAGGTTAAAAATAAACTTTAATTATGGCATATGTGAGGGAACGAAGAAGAAGAAGCAGGCACACAGTCTTACTCAAAAGGAGGTTTAATATGCCATAAAGTCCAAGTTTCGGCAGTCTAATATTGCCTTTCTCAAGGTGAAGAACCTTGAAGTGAAGCTCTTTATCATGGAGCTCCAGAGGCAGACCTGCGACATCTATCTACCAGGCTTTGGTGTTGGATAGTGACATTGTGCTACGGGCTTACTTTTATCAGCTGTGCTGTAAGTAGGGTTTCAATTTTATCCCTACCGGATGCCAATGCTTTACAAGTGTCTTTTGCCCAACAATCCAGTGTTTGTTGTTTTTATATATATTTTTATTCATCGCAATAAAATTGCAACCATTTCTTGTATACCTTATCAGTGATTTTTTTGTTTTAGTTGCACTATGATCTTTTTCTCTTTTTTTCTTCTGTGTTGTTGTCTTATTTGTTTGTTTGTCGTTCTGTGAGACTTCATTGAAGATACTGCCTTGGATCTCATCCCAGCCGCATTGGACTCTATTCGGTCAGGCTATATATTTTTACTTCCTTTTGGAGGCGCCGGATTATGTGTTTTTACTGTCTGTACTGGTCTGTGTGGACCTTTTTTCCTGGCAGCCCCCACTTTAATATCAAAGTGTGTACTTATATTATGTTAGTCACTTAATTGTCACTAATTGGTATTTTTTGCATTAGCGCTGTTCCCACTGCCCTTTCCTTTTATACATTAGCATTATAAGACTAACTGTAAATCATAGTTTTTGAAAAACAGCACAGCAGTAATTTGTATGCATAGTATATTGCAGTAAACGTCAACAAAGCGTAACTTAATTTGTTTTAATTAACCCTTAGTACAGTTAACAGTCTCTGTTTTCTGCAGTACTAAACTGCTCATAGTTCCCAATCTCCTTGTAAATGCAGCATCATTGATTAAGCAGTGTAGAGTGCTCTGCAAGCTCATATTAAATATAGAAAAACACAAGCAGATAAACAATTGATTACCAGTCATTGCAGTATTCATTACACAAAAACAATCTAAAGCAGTGCAAATGTTTTCTAAAATAGATAATCTGCACACTCTTTAGTACAAATGCTGCTGATCGGTCTGTAGGAGAGATCTAGGGAGAGCGTGGGGGTGGGGCCTTGATGGTGGGTGCAGCCATGACAGGGCATATCTGCCCTGCCATTGCCTGCGCGCAGCCACGTGACCACATCGTGGCACGGGAAGACAAAATACTTGTCTTCCCTGCGAGCATATGCGTCACAGCGCTTTGCGCTCCCACACACACATCCACTGGGGCCTGCCCCATAGAGGGCTGTGTTGTGGTGTGTGGCACGCACGCCACCGTGACCACTGGGGACTCAGCCTTAAGTGGTTCTAATGCTAATTTATCCTATTGTGAATATAGAATTAAATATAACTATATTAACAGAGATATTTCAGTTTCTCCTGTAGAAGCAGCCATATTAGATTTGGGATATCATTTGTGACAATGCATGCATCAGAATCACCACTGGATTAAGGGGGTTATGCTCTAAGTTACGTGTGTCAGTTCAGGCAATGATGCAGGAAATGTCCCATTCAAGTCAAGACTCAAGTCAGGTTATAACCCAATTAAGAAAAATGTAAAAATTAATATTTTCATTTAAGGTAATAACTGTGTTTAATATGTCAAAGTTAGGTCTAAATAACCATAAAATAACTAAATTCAATCTTATCAGGTATGACTTTGATGGTTTTCCTCTGTGTGTTGCCCAACTATCTTTTCTTATGATGTCATTTACTCTATGTCTCTCCCTGTGAGAGGGAACATTTGGTAACAGCTTTTATCATTTTAATATGAAGTTTTCATCTAGGATTCTTTAGCAGTGATGTGTCACCAGTGCTTAGAAGTAGAAATGCTGCTAGATCATTTAGTTACATTATATCTTCCTGCTAGCTACTGTAGAAAGAATTAAAATGACATTGATGTTTATGATACCTGGAATTTTCTGTGCCATAAACTGTACATGACATCACCAAAGTAGCATCATTGTGACTCCCAGTTCACAAGTTCAACATGGTTTAAAACAAATTGGAAAAAACAAGAATAGTAAAGGCTGCAGTCCTTAAGTGATTTATTTATGTCTTGATTTATTAGAAAAACAAACAAACCTATAGTCTACATTGTCTTTTTCAATGGATTTTTATGTTGCTACGGTACATAAGAAGATAATTAATTTATCATATTCCAGGCAAAGTTCATAAAAAGCATAAATGTAACGCTTCTTCCACGGGTACACAATAAGCTTGGTGGTAATCCAGCAGTACAGTATAGAAAATCGTCACTAATGTATATTTGATGCACAAGGTTTTTATTCAGGAATCAACGTTTCAGTCCAACAATCTGACCTTAACTAAGAAGGGTCTTGATGGAGTTGTGCATCAAATCTACATCAGTGCTATTTTTCCATATTGAACATATTCCAGGTGAAATAAGATCCCTTAGTGATGAGTGAAAAACTCAAAAACAAATCGCAATGAACAAAGGTCTTTATCCAATATTCTGTGGAGTGAGATCCCTTTATATGGTAAAACTGATCCATTCAAATAAATAGACATGTAGCCTTCCCATGCAGGACCTCATAGCAAAATGAAAAGAGGTCAAAGAGTACTTTTATCAACTCATAACAACTATGCTTCATAGTGGAGTCATATTCAGATGACTCTTAGCACCTACATTCACTCTTCCATCTTTTTGAGGTCAAAGGTAAAAAGAAAATTTACAAAAATGTGTTAAACAACTTTTTTTTTTACAATGGTTAAAAATGCCTAAGGCAAAAGAATGGTGCAAGTTTAGACCTGGTGGTTAATTTGTCACACATATACTGTAGTCCTAATCTTATTAAGCAGTGGTATTCCATAACTGGCACATTCTGGTGGTGAAAGACACCTTATGGCCTTTCACTTAAATTAGACAACATGTGTTTTCACGCTCCCAAATGTGTCTTATGGAATTACACTGCTTATTAAATATTGGGGCACAAAATGCAAAAAAATGATAACATCAATTGCCTACAATCACTGCATTAGGGGCATAAAATGATAAGGCAACTAAACCTTCCCACGGAGCTCCTCTCTCCAACTCTTACTGGTAAGCATTAACTTAATACAAGCACTGAATTTCTGTTTTTGTCATAAGTATTTAATGTCAAATTGGATAGCATGGTACCTTGATATGTTATTTTTTTCATTTTAATTTTTTTGACAATGTTTATGTAAACGAATGAGTCTGGGTAGGTAATGCATATCAATTTCTACATTTGTTTGTATTGGTTTTCTTAGTTTTCTGTTATTTTTTTACACCTAAAGCACATGCTGAAGGAAGAAGTATATGACACCTACAGTACACACATACATTTTACTTTATATTGCTTATTAAGATTCGTACTTGTTCCTACTGTACGTCACTTCTTTTTTACCAATGAACCTCAATTAATCTAGGCTTACATAAGGAAAATTATAACTGAACAGTAAAGGGTGTTTTAATGTGTCAATGTACACATGTATAGTATAGCATCACATACTTGGAAAATAACGTAACTGTTTGGATAACAGACATGTAAATACTGTACAGTATATGAATTGTTTAAAAAAAATCCTGTCACTAAACAGGTACTTATAAATTAAATATATTAAATTACATTGTGTCTCTTTGTTGCAACTAATCAAGGCTGATTAAATATCTTTGGTAAGTAAAACAGGGCCTTATGCAGAGAGCATCGTTATTTCGAAATTCACCATTTTTTGTACAATTTCGCGCAGAAACCGGCAGAAAATGGCGAGTTCCGAAAAACGCGCCATTTTGTTTTTTCAATTGCTAAAACTCGCCTCGCGGCTGGCGAGAACCTCCATCTCGCCATTTTTAAAACTCTCCGAATGCAGAGAGGTGCGAACGGCATAAAGCGGCTGTTCGCGCCAAAAAACGGGGCGATTCTCGCATTTTTGCCGCGCCAGGAAAAGATGGCAAGATGGCGCTCGCCGCCTATAGTAAAGGGGAAAAAAAGGCGCGAATTTGTTTTTACACGTTTCTGAAGCGCGCATCTCGCCAATTTAAACTCGCCACACGCATCCATGTTAAACATAGCAGAATTCGCACTTTTCTGCATATGGAGAATAAAACTCTCCAAAAAAGCTACTTTTTATGAAATTCGCCAATTTTAAAATTCTATGCTCTCTGCATAAGGCCCACAGTTTTTTAACTACTCTCTCTTCCTCTTATAGCTCTAATTAAACAAATATCCAGGTTCAATTGTAATATTTAAGATTTTAGTTTGCAGGGTATATTACAGCAGTTTCATTTTTGTGTGTATATATATATATAATGAGCAAAGCTTTCCAGTGTCAAATCTCATTAAAACAGCAGATCACATTTTCTTCTCTATCCCAAAGAAAATAAAAGTAGTGCAGTTTAAAAGGATAATGGAGTTATGGTCTAGGACTAAAATCATATTACAAGAGCAACTTTCAGTATGCTTGTTGTCCCAAATATTTTGTATCCATTTTTCTCTGCATGCTTACACTAATAAAATATTAAGGAGTGGTTACAAGGACATTAGCCCCCACAGATCAGGTTTTCAGGCTATCCCTGCTTCAGCATAGGGGGCTCAATTAGTCCCTGCTCCAGCAAAGGTGGCAGAATCAGACTGAGCCTCTGATTGTGCCACCTTTGCTGATGCAGGGATTGATTGAGGACTGGAATATGAATAAGAACTCCCCTGATTTACGGAGGATGTGTTTCATGTAATGGCATGTATCAATTTGAACATGTTTCCTCTCTTCTTTCTATGCATCAATTGAGTCGCCATCTTTTCTGCAAGTTGGCATTAACCTTGCCTTGCCTAACTAACAAACCTGCATCATACAGTACATGCCATGAAAAAAAAGTTTTTTTTTATTTGATGCAAATGCTATGGGACTCAGCACAATTTAATTTAGGGGCTAAGTGGTGTTTGTATAGAATGATTGAAACGTACTGCTGCTCCCATTGGATATTACACTAACAACTTCCTTTGTATGGTTATTTGGTAATAGAGACTTAAAATAAACTTTCACAGAGAACTTCAAAATATTGCTCACTGGCCTAGCCTTAATGTACGTTAATCCATACTTATAACCTTGCAGTGGATGTTTCAATACTGAATTTTTATATGGGCCATCCACAAAAAAATAAAGTAACAATGTAATTGTTTTATTTGTGCAACAATGAAATTTTTAGAAATTGAAGATTTTTTTTCCTTTTTAGCAAAGTCCATGAAATGTACAAATTGTGTGGGTTATTCATTAAAATATTGATAGTAATGATTAGAGCACTATCGCACAGAAACTCTTATTGACTTCAGTGGGAGTTACATTACCGGGTAATAATGCCTCGATCTGTCACCAGTTTAATTAATAATCCCTACACCTCTACAACTTTTCCCACAATACAAGGCAATTTGTTTGTAGTAATATGCATATCCTGCATATTATATATTTACATAAAGGGAGGTTTAAACCATCTCAGGTTTCAACTTAATATATGCACATGAGAAAATATATATTTATATAATATTAATGTCTTCATTCTCTTTTACATCTTCAACAATCCCAATTTGTTCTCAACACTAGTTAATTTTGTTCCTATAAAGGACTATACCTTAAAGCAGTGGTGTGCAAAATTCGCTATGGGGGGGGGGGGGGAAGGAGAGGGGTGCGGGTTTTACAGAGGCCCAGTGCGTCTCGAAAGCATTTAAATGAATGCCGGGGGAGCTGCAAGGCCTCTGTAAACGTCTCTTTACCTTGATTCAGACGACTCCTGGTGATGCATCGCCATGGCAATGTGGCGTCAAATGACGCTGCAGGGTCATGTGATGTCACGTTGCCATGGCAACGTGACGTCATGACGCCAAGATGTCTGAGTCAAGGTAAGCAGGGGGGGTGCAAGGAGAGGGGGACAGCGGCAGGGGAGCGCAGGGTAGAAAGATTGCGCTCCCCTGCCTTTAAAGAGTACAGGTTGGATGGCAATGGAGATGAGTAGAAGCTGCAACATGGATTAATGCATATTTACATCTAAAATTAGAAAGTAAAGTTGTTTAATTTTAACTGATGTATTTAGTCTCTTGTATATTATTTTTGCAGTTTGTAAACTGAGATATGTGAAAAAAAGATTGAGAAACATATTTGAATACATTTACACATTTCTCATAAATTTTGCATTTTGGGGGCGGAGGGTTGCAAATTTGCCAGAATTATGCAAAATTGCAAGTAAATTAAGGCTTATATGCAAAATAAATTACACTCATTTAACTTTTACATTTACTTTTAATGTTTTACTTTTTTTGTTTGTGAACTTTTTTTTGAAAAAAGGGCAAATATCAATTGGTTTTCAAACTCCAGTTAAAACTTTGCACATCTCTATCTATAAGTTATTGTTTTGGTTATTGTTTATCATCCAGAGTTTAGTCAAATTCTTTTAAAATTTAATTTTTTTCATAAAAAAAAACTATTTTAAATTATTGTTCAAATGCACCCCAAGTAGGACATTATATAAAAGTACATTCTGTTATAAGAAATATCTGTTAATCTTTTAGTTATATATTTACCCATACACTTCTAGCAGTATCAGTAGTAGTTGTTGATCTGCAAAATTGTAGATTCCTCTAACACTAAATCGGGTCTAATAAAACTAAAGTATCAAACTCGTTCAACTCCAACAAGTACAAAACAAACACGAGTCACTGCAAAAAACAGATCCATGTTCCTTCTTTAAACACATACTTCTGAATTTGTTGGCAAGGTACAGTATGATTTTTCTTCCCGAACCTTCCAAAATGTTTGTTTTTTTATACTTTCTGCATCTCAATCTGCTGTGAATGTCTAGTTTGACCTTTACCATTTAGGTTGTAGACTGAGCTCTTCTGCTGCCATTTCTTGTAACACCAAACTGCCATGATGGTTGCTAACAAGAGCAAGCACAGGACAACCACAATAATTGCAATCAATAGACCTTTACTGGCTTTTGGGCAGTAATCACCTGTGCATGGTTCAGAAGTAGCAAAAAGATTTGTTCCTTCTGAGGCTTTTTCTAGAAACCTCTCAGAATCTTGCTCCATAGTAAATTCTGTTTCATCTGGGGTCGGGTACATAGTTACACGCTGAATACCTGTTTGAAATGGCATGTAGTCAGGCCTCACTGTATGTGATGTTTCCACGAAAACAGTGGGTGTGGAGTCTGAGAGATCATGCATAATGGCTGTAGTGGAAATATGCTTGGTGTACCCAAAACGTGTATTTGGATGATATCCCGCCATATCATCACTATATCCTTTGGCAGTAATTACATTTTCTGGAGCATTAGTTGGCGTAAGCCATACCTGTACTTCTTTATTATCAGACTCCACTGTTGAGACAGACAAAATGTGGCTCATATCGCTGTTGGGTAGAAGTGTGTTAGAATCAGCTTTCTCCACCTCCACATGACTTGGTTGATAAGTGGTGACAAAAATGTCATCGGTTTCCATAGAACCATCATCTTTTCCCCCTTCCTCCACAACTTGTGTTGCTGGGTTGCCATCTAACAAGAAGCTATCTGTGCTGGCAACTGCATCTTTGGTAGTGGAAGGGCCAATTGGGAAATCTTCACTGTCAAAATGCAACTTATTAACAAGTTCAGTGTAATCCGTTTTCACTCCAATGCGGTTGTCACTATTAGAAAACTGAGTTTTAGTGGAATCATATGGCTCCAACTCAGACTCAGGTTCACCGAAGACATCAGGGGGAAACCAAAACAAATGCTTTTGACTTAGCATTGAAATTGGAGATTCAGTTGGTGCCTTGCTTGATTTTTCAATGGAAGCCAGATCTCTGGCATCTTCTAAATTACCTCGATGCTCAGTATGTATGTTAAAAGAAACCCTCTCCTCATCTTCATCCTCCTCATGCTGCTCCTTATGGTCTTCACCATCATCATCATTAGATTCCATATCTGTCATATCTTTATCGTCATGAAAATTGTCCTCATAGTCAATGTGAGCCTCAGTCTCATCTGAAAAACACAACAGTGTGGGATTTAGTACAAAGAAACAACACTAAACATACAAGGTTACATAGTAGATGAGGTTGAAAAAAGACATATGTCCGTCAAGTTCAACCAATGCTAAAATTTAGATGACAGCTAATTTAGCCTATATATGTACTTACAGTATTTTGATCCAGAGGAAGGCAAACAAAAACCACAAATGAAACATCATCCAATGATGTCACATAAGGGGAAAATTAAATTCCTTTCTGACTCCCAATATTGGCCATCAGATTTCTCCCTGGATCAACATCCTTCCCATGTTTACTTATTTGGTATTTCTAAAAAATAGGTCCAATCTATTGTATCTGCCATCACATTGTGTCTATATATACTTCTATATACTGCCCTGCACAGACCATAATCATGAAATACAGTATCATAAATTATTATTTGTATGGTTATGCAAAACAATTTTTAAATCCTGGTACAAACACACACAGTTACACTGTTTTTGCCACTGTCATTGGCTGTTCTTCTCTGTATTATCCTTTTGGCTTGGTTAAGTCTTTCTTTTAAAAAAAAGATAATCAATTGGAAGGGAATGTTTTAATTTAATATAGTTGGTCATTTGATTATTTTGTTACTCAGAAGTGTGCAAATATTTTAAAGCAGATATAAAGACATTAACATTACTGTACACCAATGGAATACATTGAAGATGGAGAGCAATCTTGGCCACATGCACTTCTGGATAGAACTGTAAGCTTATCAATTTTACATGAAACAGAAATACATGGCAATGATTTATTGATAGAAACACAAGAGGGATATTATATTTACAAACTTTTAACATATTGGATTATTTGTAAATCTTATTGAAATACTTTTTTAATATGAGTGGATATTGTTTTCACATACATTATTTCACTCAATATATAGCAAGGGCACATTTTTCTTTATATTTGTATTGGAGCAAATTTAGTTATTTTTATACAGATGCAGCGGCCATTATTGAAACACTTCACGTGGTGTATACCTCGGAATACCGATGTCATGGCGCGGTATTTCTTCCAACCTTATCGCCTTAAGACGCGAGTGCAGAAAATGGTATTTTAGTGTTCTGGTTTTTAAACACTTGAAATTGACACAGTCAAATGTCCTAATTGAATATGCTGTGAAGTAGTTTCCTGTTGCTGGAAAATATGTTAGTCTCATTCATTTCAATCGAGCTGTTTCCTTCTCCAGAACAGGGGAGCAGATTCGCAGCATACTAAATACAGCCTACTGTACATGTCACAAATCACTCACCAGTCAAGAATTTCACCTGAAGGATTTTTAAAAAAATATATATCGCGTAAACAAATTACACATTTACACACGGTTATAACGCGGTCAGATCGGGAAGCCTCAAGGACGGGGTTCAGCTGTATGTAGCCATGTGGCCCCTAGCTATATATTTCTGTGCCCCAGTACTATAAGTCTTGGTAGCAGCAGGCAGTGCTGGGGTTAATCCCTTCTCACATGGCCTAGCATGTGAGCCTCTTCTCCGGTAAGTTAGTTTGTTGCAGTTTCCAGGTTCTAGCCCCATCAGGGGGTGAGGGTGCTAAGACTAGCCTGGGGGCCTCAAGCCCTTGGGAGGCCTAGTCAAGGAAGAAGGGCCCTGCGTGCTAGGCTCTGACCCTAGAGGTGACTGCAAGCTGCAAGGTGATACCTATCTGAGTTAAGTGGGGTCCAGGAGGTGTGCTTCTCTTGTATGAGGAGGATATGGAGAATGAACTACGTGGATGTTACACCTATAAATCCTGTTGCATTGTTTCTGGCATTGATAGTCTCTTATTCACAATGTTCCTGTGGGGATGAACCCCTGTTTATGGCAGAGCCCTTCAGGATGGAGGAGCTGCACCAACCACTAAAGGATATCTGTAGCCCAACCTCCCTGCAACATCACAGAGACTCAGCCTCCTGAGAACTAACAGGTGACCACCACAGCACCACTAACATCTATCTACCAGAAAATCCCCCTTGGGAGGGGGCGGGGGGGGGGAGAATAGGGGTGTTACATAAAGAAAACAGAAATAAAATAGGTTAATGGGGTACCCTGTAATAATATTTAAGATTTTTTACAGAAGAATTACAAGAGGAAAGTGCACAGACAACGAAGAGGCCTACGGTATGTCCCTCATATTTGAAACATTTGTCTGGTCACAATTGCAATGCTAAAAAGTATTACAAACCTTTAAAAACTCTGGGGCAAATGCTCAGAGGTCCATTAAATCTGGGATACTAACATGACATTACCTAGATACGTAACGTCCATTAGCTTAGCTAATGATATGCAAAAACAACAGCCGTTCGTCAAACTAGCATTGTTACATTACAGTTGTGTGAAAAAGAAAGTACACCCTCTTTGAATTGTATTGTTTTACATATCAGGACATAATGACAATCATACAGAACAGCAATAAACTCATATTGAACCCCCAAAATAACCACAATATATATATATATATATATATATATTTAAAACCAGAGACAGAACATGAAACACAGACAGAGCTCAGTGCTACATCCATTAACACAGATACACAGTACAGTGCCTATATATATATATATTTATATATATATATATATATATATATAGGAAAACACAGGGGGTGCTCAGTGCTACATCCAAATGACAAAACATACATGGTAATAATTACAAGAAATGATGCATCAATACTAATAACATTGCTAATGCTAATAATAAAATATGGTTTTTTAGTTAGAAATTTTGGCCAAAACATCATAAGCTTGCACACCAAACGTCAAGGTAAACCATAATAAGTGCAAGTCCTACACTACACTGCATTTGTTCCCAATACCTCTGTATGAGGGGGAAGAACCATAATAGATTCATTACCTGCAGCAAGATGAGACAATCCACCATTAAAAAGGGGGAGTTGACGTGTGCTCTGGGGGAGGTGCCACAACCTCCATACAACTGATACCAGTCAGAAATTAATAAAACACACAAACACAGCAAGCTCAAACGCCCACACCCTCCTAATATTGACTATATGTAATGCCACATAGAGTGCAACTGGGCTGTGGCACATGAATATAGGAAAACACAGGGGGTGCTCAGTGCTACATCCAAATGACAAAACATACATGGTAATAATTACAAGAAATGACCTCCCCCAGAGCTCACGTCAACTCCCCCTTTTTAATGGTGGATTGTCTCATCTTGCTGCAGGTAATGAATCTATTATGGTTCTTCCCCC
Organism: Ascaphus truei; assembly: GCF_040206685.1. Taxonomy (NCBI): domain Eukaryota; kingdom Metazoa; phylum Chordata; class Amphibia; order Anura; family Ascaphidae; genus Ascaphus; species Ascaphus truei. Next base: position 291,297,489 of record NC_134484.1, on the reverse strand, counting down.
TCATACAGAGAGGTAAAAGGAAGGGTTCTGCATAGGCCCTGTTTTCCTGTGTGAAGCTGTGCTGGAGCCTGCTTCTCTTCCACTCAGAGTTCCCAGGCAATTGCTGAAGAATCAGGTTGTATTCTTTCTTTTTTTTCTTTTATTCTTTATTTTTTGGTATACTTTGGTGTGGATCTGTGGGGGAGTATACTGTGAGTATACAGTGGTTTTTGTAGAGGGTTTGGGTGGTTTTTTTCAGGTTTAAAAACCGTTTTTGTTTTCACCCAGAGGCTGCTGTATTTCAACCCAGCAAAGCTGCACTTTGGCTGGCAGAAATTGCAGTCTCAACCCCTCTCCCCTCCCCCACCTCTGGTTGTTTTTTACTTCCAGTTTTCACTTTAATTTAAGCCTGATTTCTTTCTTTTGCAATTGGGAGCTCTGTGTCTTACTTTAAGACCTTCATTTTTGTGTGTGGTTTCTTGAAAGAGAGAGAGAGAGTTAAATAATTAGGGGACAAAGAGAAGATTACAGCAGGTTTTAAAAGCTGTTTTTCATTCTCTCCCTGTGCAGAGAGATAGTTAATTGGTTCTTAAAAGAAACAGTTACCTCCCTGCATCTCTCTCCCTAAGCACTATTTCCTCCCCTTACTTAGAGGCTTATTTCATCATGCCTGGGGGGAACAGGACTAGTGCAGCAACAGGGGCCACACCTGGACATCGGACTACTAAAACTGGGGCCCCTAGGAGTAACAACCATAGCCCAAGGCCTGGTACTTCCAGTGCCCTGGCCACACCTCCCCCAGCTCCTCTTGTCAGTTTAACCCCTGCAGTCCCAGGTTCAACTTGGGTGCAGGTGGCAGCTGCAGGCGTCGGCCCCGGCAATAACAATGATGGGGCCACACCCTGTCTGAGCAGGAAGCTTGGGGTGAGGTGCCCAATGTCACCTGGCCTTAGCATGGAGATTTATGTTAGGGCTGTGGCAGACGTTGTGGGTCCCTCTGCTGTGGTGGCGGCCAGCAAGATGTACGGGAAGGGCATTTTCTTTCTCCGTACGCTGGCTGCCACGCACACCCTGGTGCAGAAAGGCATCAGTGTAGGGGGGACCTACATCCCCGTAGAGCCCATGGAGGGGTTAGGCACTAGGATTATTCTCTCCAATGTGCCCCCCTTCATCCCAGATAGCCTCATGCGGCTGCACCTGCAAGTCCTGGGAGACATTAAGTCTCCCATAACAAAAATTCCGCTGGGCTGCAGGGATAGAGCGCTGAGGCACGTGCTCTCATTTAGGCGGCAGGTACAAGTGCAGCTGCCGGGGAGCACAGAATCTGTGGAGGGTTCTTTTAGGGTGCCGTACGAGGGCATAATGTACACAGTGTTCTATGGCACGGAGGGAATTAGATGTTATCTGTGCAAGGAGCTGGGGCACACTCGTAGGAGTTGCCCCAAAGGGAACAGAGGACCTATCCCAACTCCTACACCCACCCCTCCCTCTGCCAAGACACCCCGTACCGCTGTGCCCACCACAGCGGGGCCCTCAGGGGCCCAGGTCCCTCCTGGGACCACAAGAGATTTTGCTGTCCCATCTGGAACAGTGACTTCTGTACCTCTCCCTGGAGAGCGGAGAGAAGGAGAGGGGGTCGCCCTGGAGCGACCACCCTCTGTTATCACTGTCTCCCCCCAAGGGGAAATACCTTGTGCCACTGTGCCCACCGCGGTGGAGCCCTTGGGGGCCCAGCCCCCCCCCCCCTGGGACCACAGCAGATGTTGCTGCCCCATCTTGGGCGGTGACATCTGCACCTCTCCCCCAAAGAAAGAGGGAGAAAGGAAAGCCCTTGAGGGCCCAGGCCCCCCCTGGGTCCACAGAAGATGTCACTGGCCCATCTCAAACAGTGACATCTGAACCTCTCCCCAAAGAACAGAGGGAGAAGGAAAAGACCTCAAGGGCCCAGGTCCCCCCTGGGATCATAGAAGATGTCACTGCCTCAACTCAAACAGTGACATCTGAACCTCTCCCCCCTACAAAGAGGGAGAAAGGAAAAGTCACCCCACAACAGTCACCCTCTGTTGTCGCTGTCCCCCCCCAAGAACACCTTACCCCCAATGTAAGCACCGTACAGAGTGTGGGGGAGCAGGAGGAAGCTCCTGTTATGGAGGTAGCGGTAATCTCTCCTGGGGAATCAATCCCTAGAAAGAGCAAATTTAAAACAAATAAGAGGGTGATTGAGGAGGTAGAGGAGGGTGAACCGTATTACGTTTACCCTCTGAAGTCTCTGAAGCGGGACGTAACATCAGTTCCGTACAAGGTGGTCCTGTCCAGACCACTGGTTACGAGTAGCCAGTGTAAACCAGATCCCACACACGTACAGCCCCCCCCCCTCGAATTTCTGGAGGGAATACAACTGAAGGTACCCGGCGTCTCTGGGGTGGAAGGCCAAAATGCTCAGCAGCATGAGGCCTTGCCCATAGATATAGACGTTGGGGTGCCTCTCAACGCCCCTCCCGGTTGGAGAGCATCCCCAGGAGAATTGTGCTTCGGTGAATTTGCCTTGCCGAGTGCACCTATCTTTGGAGCCAGCCAAGATCCCCCTCCGGCTGTACCGCCTTCGAGTGTTGCACCTGAGGCGGAGTCAGGTTTTGCGTCACCAGAAGTAGGGGATGGGCTAGGGCTGACCCCCATGGTTGAGGATGGAGAGGGGGAGGCAGGTGTAGGTAGGGATGCTTTAGTGAGCACTTCGGATTTCAACTGGAGGCTATCTGACATGAGCCCTCTTAGTGGGGAGTTTTGGTCTTTGTCAAAGATGACTGCCAGGCTAGACTCTCTCCTTGGGGTGCCTACAGAAGAGTGCCCTCCCGTGATTGAGGCGAAGGCCCCTAACATTCCGTTTACTTACACGGCGATAGAGGAGACCAGGAGGGTAATGGGTACCTTTTTGGTTCACAAGGTCAATCCAGAAACCGCTGCCTCTGCCATGCCACCACCAGATACCCCTGAACATCCTATCCCGGGGTTGGAAGTGGAGGATTTAGTGGACCCCCTCGTGGAAACACCGAAGGGGGAACCCACTGTAGAACTGAGAGAGACCCCCGCAGGGGAGGGTGAGGGTCTTAAGCCTTTCAGTCAACAGGAGCTTAGGGAGTTGGGGCTCAGTGAGGAGTCTTCTGGCACCGTGGAGTCGGTGGACTCTTTGACCCCTGTTATCCCTGCCAAGGAGCTAGATGCTTTCCTAGAGGATACCCTCTGCAAGCATAAAAACTTTAAGGTGAAGTTGGCCCTTGAGAAGTGGAAAGATGCCTCGGTCATTCTCCACTCTCTCGGAGTTTACATCAGGGCCAACCACAAGGCCAAAATCTCTGGGGCTATCCATATTAGGGTCCTGAAGTTTGAAAAAGTGATGCGAGACCACGTAAAGGCTTCTCAGGGTATAGTACCCTGAGCACCTGTGGGGAACCAAAAAACTCCTGATTACCAATGGCGTTAAGCATCGGTACGCTAAATGTTAACGGCTGTAAGGATGGGTTTCGCAGGTTCCAGGTACTCTCCTTCTTGCAGAAGGGGAAGTATTCTGTGAGTTTCCTGCAGGAAACCCATACCACTCCAGAGGCTGAAGCCAGCTGGCATTTGGAGTGGCGAGGCAGTGTCTTCTTCAGCCATCTCACTTCAACATCTAGTGGGGTGGTGACCCTGTTCTCTGAGTCCTTTCAACCAGAGCTGCTGCTTGCCAAAGCTGTTGTTCCAGGTCGCCTGTTGCATATCAGGGTCCGACACGAGGACTACACGTTTAATTTCCTGAATGTGTATGCTCCTGCCACTGGACCCCTGAGAAGGCAGTTCTTCGTCAGAATGTCTGAATACCTGGAGACAGTCGACGCGGACGAATACGTGGTGCTCGGGGGTGATTTTAACTGTACCCTCGAGGCTCGGAAGGACCGGAATGGTCAGGAGCCACACCCGTGTTCTGCGTCGGCCTTGCGGGAGGTCATCACCCGCTACTCCTTGGTAGACGTCTGGCGAGAACAACATCCTGAGGCATCCACTGAGTTCACCTATGTTAGGGTGTTTAGGGGTGAACGGATGTCCTGGTCCCGGATCGACAGACTGTATATTTCCAGCCACAGCCTGTCGCGAGCCCAGTCCAGTGCCATTAGGCTGGCGCCTTTTTCGGACCACAATTGTGCGTCCGTGACGCTGATGCTGCTACCTGCAGCACCTTCGGCCGCTTATTGGCATTTCAACAATTCGTTGTTGGAGGACAAGGGGTTTGCGACGTCGGTCAGAGACTTTTGGATGGCCTGGAGAGGTTGCAGGTCAGACTTTGCCACGTTAGAGCAGTGGTGGGACGTGGGCAAGGTTCATCTGCGCCTCGTATGTCAGGAGTACACCAGAGGTGCCAGCGGGCGGCGCGATGCTGAGATCGAGGCCCTCAGGGAGGAGGTGCTCGATCTCGAGAAGCGGCTGTCTGTGGCGGGAGACCAATACCTGCAGAGTATGTACATGGAGAGGAAGTGCGCTCTCCGGGAATTGGAAGATCGGAGAGCTCGGGGGGCGTATGTGCGATCCCGCATCAACTTCCTTCGAGAGATGGATCGCGGGTCGCGCCTCTTCTACACGCTGGAGAAAAAGAGGGGAAACCGTAGACATATCACATGCCTGTTGGCAGAGGACGGTACCCCTCTGACTGACCCGGAGAGCATCCGGGACAGAACCCGGAGATTCTATGTAGATCTTTTCTCCCCGGAGTCCATCCAGCCAGATAAATGCAGGGTCTTATGGGAGGGGCTTCCCACGGTCGGTGAGGATGGAAGGGAGCGGCTTGAGTTACCTTTGACTCTGGCCGAGCTCTCTGAAGCCCTCAGTCTCATGTCCCGCGGAAAAGCGCCGGGGCTAGACGGGCTGACTGTGGAGTTCTTCCGGTTTTTCTGGGAGATGCTGGGACCTGATTTCACCGAGGTCCTAGCCGAAGCCCTGGAGATCGGTGAGATGCCACTTTCGTGTCGGCGGGCAATACTGTCTTTGCTGCCGAAGAAGGGGGATCTCCGTCAGATCTCTAATTGGCGACCGGTCTCACTGCTCAGCACGGACTATAAGATCGTAGCCAAAGCGCTTTCGCTGAGGCTCAAGTCCGTACTGGCAGAGGTGATTCACCCTGACCAGTCCTATACTGTCCCGGGCCGGAGCATTCATGACAACATTTTTCTGGTCCGGGACCTGATGCATTACGCACAGAGGACGGGTCTATCACTCGCCTTCATGTCCCTAGATCAGGAGAAGGCGTTTGACAGAGTGGATCACCGTTACCTTATGCAGACCCTGCGGGTGTTTGGCTTCGGCCCACAATTTGTGGGCTTTCTCCAGATGCTGTACGCTTCTGCAGAGTGTCTGGTGAAGATTAACTGGTCCCTGACGGCACCTTTTGTGTTTGGTCGGGGAGTGCGTCAAGGGTGCCCCCTGTCTGGGCAACTGTACGCACTGGCCATTGAGCCCTTCCTCTGCCTACTGAGGAAGAGGCTTACCGGGCTGGTGCTGCGGGAGCCCGACATGCGGGTAGTCCTGTCGGCTTATGCCGATGATGTGCTCCTCGTGGCCCAGGACCTAGATGATCTAGAGAGGGCACAGGAGTGTCAAGAGGTCTACACCGCGGCCTCTTCTGCTCGGATCAACTGGTCCAAGTGCTCCGGCATCTTGGTGGGTCCCTTAAAGGTGGACTCTTTGCCCCCCACGTTTCGTAATATCTCGTGGGGGAGCGATACTCTCAAGTATCTGGGAGTCTACCTGTCTGCTGCAGAGGACCCTGCCCCAGAAAACTTCAGTGATCTTGAAGAACGGGTCATTGCTCGTCTGGGGTCATGGGTGTATCTGTCGAGAATGCTTTCCCTTAGGGGAAGAACCCTGGTGATTAATCAGCTAGTGGCCAGTCAGCTTTGGCACCGGCTGATAGCCATGGGTCCGACCCCCGAATTTATCAACAAGATCCAGAGGAAGTTGATGGATTTTCTCTGGATGGGGAAGCATTGGGTCTCTGTGGGAGTTGCGTGTCTCCCTTTGGAGGAGGGTGGACAGGGAGTGGTGTGTGTCCGCTCCCAGTTACACACTTTCCGCCTCCAATACCTGCAGAGATACCTATTCGCAGATCCGTCTCCGCAGTGGTGCCAGCTGGCAACCTTTTTCTTTCGCCAGCTGCGCAATATGAGGTATGACCGGCAACTCTTTTTCATCAGGCCCGAGGGTTTAGGTAGAAACCTCTCGGAGCTGCCGGCATACTACCGGGACTTACTGAAGGCATGGAAACTGGTCTCCGCGACCAGGAAGAAACAGGCGGTGGGGATTGATTTCCTCGCCGAGCCCCTGCTGTATAATCCGGCAGTGGGGGCTCGGATGTTGGATTCACCCTCTATTTGCCGACGGCTAATCCTGGCGCAGGTGACCAGAGTCGGGGATCTCCTGGACTATGAGCGGCGGGATTGGGTAGGGGCAGAGGTGCTCGCGCCCCGTATGGATCTGCGTTCTGCCCGCGTCCCTCGTCGTTTGATCCAGGAGATTAAAGATGCCATACACCCCGACTCCCGCACCTTCATTGAGGGGGTATTGCAGACCGGAAAGCCTTGTCATCCTATCAACTTCGGCTCTCCGAATCTTTGCGTAGAACCAAGGTCACGGCAACCCCCTCGGGCTCTTCTCTCCCCCAACCTCAGCAAGTTGGGGGAAATGTCCCCGGCATGTTTCCGCGGCATGCCGAGGAAAGTCCTGTATTCTCTGGTGCTCCATATAGTGCATTACCTCGCCCTTGTCACCCGCCCAGACACCATCTGGAGGCGGGTATTCCCAGCGAACGAGGATGAGAGACCCCGGTGGAGGGAACTCTATTCATCTTTGGTTCCCCGTCCCGCCGGGGATTTGAGTTGGAGAGTCCTCCACGGAGCACTGAGCACAGGAGAGTATTTGGCACACTTCACGGACTCCCCCGCCACCTGTCCCTTCTGTGGCGAGCGGGAGTCCGTATATCACATTTATTCGAGTTGTGCCAGACTGCAACCCCTCTTTTCCTTCTTGAGGAGCTTGCTCCTGCTGTTCTGGTTGCACTTCTCACCTCATCTTTTTATTTTTGGGTGCCCAGTGTCCCGGGACAATAAGCCTAGGGATCTCCTGGTCAACCTGCTCCTGGCATTGGCTAAGGTAGCCATTTGTAAAACCAGGAAGCAGTGTTTGGAGGGGGGGGTCCCGACAAACATCTTGGTCATGTTCCGGGCGCTGGTGCACTCCCGTATTCGGGCAGAGTACTCGTACGCCGAGTCTACTGGGACGGTTTCAGAGTTTGCCTCCCAGTGGGCGTTAGGTGGGGTGCTTTGCTCGGTATCCACCAATCAGGGTTCTTCAGATTTAACCCTTCTGTTTTAAGTGCACTTCATCAGTGCACTTGTTGGGTTCATTTCATTTTTGTTTGACTGGTTTATCTTTCTTCTACTTGGTAACAAGTAGAATTGCTGTTCAACTGAATTGGCCGGCTTCGCTGGCCAATCAGTTTCAAACCAGATCAAAATAGATCCCCCTCATACAGAGAGGTAAAAGGAAGGGTTCTGCATAGGCCCTGTTTTCCTGTGTGAAGCTGTGCTGGAGCCTGCTTCTCTTCCACTCAGAGTTCCCAGGCAATTGCTGAAGAATCAGGTTGTATTCTTTCTTTTTTTTCTTTTATTCTTTATTTTTTGGTATACTTTGGTGTGGATCTGTGGGGGAGTATACTGTGAGTATACAGTGGTTTTTGTAGAGGGTTTGGGTGGTTTTTTTCAGGTTTAAAAACCGTTTTTGTTTTCACCCAGAGGCTGCTGTATTTCAACCCAGCAAAGCTGCACTTTGGCTGGCAGAAATTGCAGTCTCAACCCCTCTCCATTCCCCCACCTCTGGTTGTTTTTTACTTCCAGTTTTCACTTTAATTTAAGCCTGATTTCTTTCTTTTGCAATTGGGAGCTCTGTGTCTTACTTTAAGACCTTCATTTTTGTGTGTGGTTTCTTGAAAGAGAGAGAGAGTTAAATAATTAGGGGACAAAGAGAAGATTACAGCAGGTTTTAAAAGCTGTTTTTCATTCTCTCCCTGTGCAGAGAGATAGTTAATTGGTTCTTAAAAGAAACAGTTACCTCCCTGCATCTCTCTCCCTAAGCACTATTTCCTCCCCTTACTTAGAGGCTTATTTCATCATGCCTGGGGGGAACAGGACTAGTGCAGCAACAGGGGCCACACCTGGACATCGGACTCCTAAAACTGGGGCCCCTAGGAGTAACAACCATAGCCCAAGGCCTGGTACTTCCAGTGCCCTGGCCACACCTCCCCCAGCTCCTCTTGTCAGTTTAACCCCTGCAGTCCCAGGTTCAACTTGGGTGCAGGTGGCAGCTGCAGGCGTCGGCCCCGGCAATAACAATGCTGGGGCCACACCCTGTCTGAGCAGGAAGCTTGGGGTGAGGTGCCCAGTGTCACCTGGCCTTAGCATGGAGATTTATGTTAGGGCTGTGGCAGACGTTGTGGGTCCCTCTGCTGTGGTGGCGGCCAGCAAGATGTACGGGAAGGGCATTTTCTTTCTCCGTACGCTGGCTGCCACGCACACCCTGGTGCAGAAAGGCATCAGTGTAGGGGGGACCTACATCCCCGTAGAGCCCATGGAGGGGTTAGGCACTAGGATTATTCTCTCCAATGTGCCCCCCTTCATCCCAGATAGCCTCATGCGGCTGCACCTACAAGTCCTGGGAGACATTAAGTCTCCCATAACAAAAATTCCGCTGGGCTGTAGGGATAGAGCGCTGAGGCACGTGCTCTCATTTAGGTGGCAGGTACAAGTGCAGCTGCCGGGGAGCACAGAATCTGTGGAGGGTTCTTTTAGGGTGCCGTACGAGGGCATAATGTACACAGTGTTCTATGGCACGGAGGGAATTAGATGTTATCTGTGCAAGGAGCTGGGGCACACTCGTAGGAGTTGCCCCAAAGGGAACAGAGGACCTATCCCAACTCCTACACCCACCCCTCCCTCTGCCAAGACACCCCGTACCGCTGTGCCCACCACAGCGGGGCCCTCAGGGGCCCAGGTCCCTCCTGGGACCACAAGAGATTTTGCTGTCCCATCTGGAACAGTGACTTCTGTACCTCTCCCTGGAGAGCGGAGAGAAGGAGAGGGGGTCGCCCTGGAGCGACCACCCTCTGTTATCACTGTCTCCCCCGAAGGGGGAATACCTTGTGCCACTGTACCCACCGCGGTGGAGCCCTTGGGGGCCCAGCCCCCCCCCCCCCTGGGACCACAGCAGATGTTGCTGCCCCATCTCGGGCGGTGACATCTGCACCTCTCCCCCAAAGAAAGAGGGAGAAAGGAAAGCCCTTGAGGGCCCAGGCCCCCCCTGGGTCCACAGAAGATGTCACTGGCCCATCTCAAACAGTAACATCTGAACCTCTCCCCAAAGAACAGAGGGAGAAGGAAAAGACCTCAAGGGCCCAGGTCCCCCCTGGGATCATAGAAGATGTCACTGCCTCAACTCAAACAGTGACATCTGAACCTCTCCCCCCTACAAAGAGGGAGAAAGGAAAAGTCACCCCACAACAGTCACCCTCTGTTGTCGCTGTCCCCCCCCAAGAACACCTTACCCCCAATGTAAGCACCGTACAGAGTGTGGGGGAGCAGGAGGAAGCTCCTGTTATGGAGGTAGCGGTAATCTCTCCTGGGGAATCAATCCCTAGAAAGAGCAAATTTAAAACAAATAAGAGGGTGATTGAGGAGGTAGAGGAGGGTGAGCCGTATTACGTTTACCCTCTGAAGTCTCTGAAGCGGGACGTAACATCAGTTCCATACTGCACCGACACACTTTATTCGAGCAAATACCCGGTATGTACCTGGCAGATACCTGGAATGCGCCACTCCTAACCTCTGACAAGCCCCGTTGCATTTGCCTTCCCAGCCTGGGTTCATGCCTGGCTGATGGGCGGCTGATCTGTTAAATGATAATGATTAGGATTTAATAGGCTGCAATGCTTCGCGTGTCTACCAGATGGCATAAATTCATGAATTGTAATGCAGTTTATATATATATACTGTGCAGTATTGCAGCCAGCAGGAATAAAATGCTTCAATCCCTGCTTGGAAAATAACTCAATGCACTCGGGCAGAAAACAGTCACAAACCTCAATACACCCGGGTATACCCGAATTCGTGGGACTAGCCAAGCTCGAATAAAGTGTGTCGCCAGTGTACAAGGTGGTCCTGTCCAGACCACTGGTTACGAGTAGCCAGTGTAAACCAGATCCCACACACGTACAGCCCCCCCCCCCCTCGAATTTCTGGAGGGAATACAACTGAAGGTACCCGGCGTCTCTGGGGTGGAAGGCCAAAATGCTCAGCAGCATGAGGCCTTGCCCATAGATATAGACGTTGGGGTGCCTCTCAACGCCCCTCCCGGTTGGAGAGCATCCCCAGGAGAATTGTGCTTCGGTGAATTTGCCTTGCCGAGTGCACCTATCTTTGGAGCCAGCCAAGATCCCCCTCCGGCTGTACCGCCTTCGAGTGTTGCACCTGAGGCGGAGTCAGGTTTTGCGTCACCAGAAGTAGGGGATGGGCTAGGGCTGACCCCCATGGTTGAGGATGGAGAGGGGGAGGCAGGTGTAGGTAGGGATGCTTTAGTGAGCACTTCGGATTTCAACTGGAGGCTATCTGACATGAGCCCTCTTAGTGGGGAGTTTTGGTCTTTGTCAAAGATGACTGCCAGGCTAGACTCTCTCCTTGGGGTGCCTACAGAAGAGTGCCCTCCCGTGATTGAGGCGAAGGCCCCTAACATTCCGTTTACTTACACGGCGATAGAGGAGACCAGGAGGGTAATGGGTACCTTTTTGGTTCACAAGGTCAATCCAGAAACCGCTGCCTCTGCCATGCCACCACCAGATACCCCTGAACATCCTATCCCGGGGTTGGAAGTGGAGGATTTAGTGGACCCCCTCGTGGAAACACCGAAGGGGGAACCCACTGTAGAACTGAGAGAGACCCCCGCAGGGGAGGGTGAGGGTCTTAAGCCTTTCAGTCAACAGGAGCTTAGGGAGTTGGGGCTCAGTGAGGAGTCTTCTGGCACCGTGGAGTCGGTGGACTCTTTGACCCCTGTTATCCCTGCCAAGGAGCTAGATGCTTTCCTAGAGGATACCCTCTGCAAGCATAAAAACTTGAAGGTGAAGTTGGCCCTTGAGAAGTGGAAAGATGCCTCGGTCATTCTCCACTCTCTCGGAGTTTACATCAGGGCCAACCACAAGGCCAAAATCTCTGGGGCTATCCATATTCGGGTCCTGAAGTTTGAAAAAGTGATGCGAGACCACGTAAAGGCTTCTCAGGGTATAGTACCCTGGGCTCAGTGAGGAGTCTTCTGGCACCGTGGAGTCGGTGGACTCTTTGACCCCTGTTATCCCTGCCAAGGAGCTAGATGCTTTCCTAGAGGATACCCTCTGCAAGCATAAAAACTTGAAGGTGAAGTTGGCCCTTGAGAAGTGGAAAGATGCCTCGGTCATTCTCCACTCTCTCGGAGTTTACATCAGGGCCAACCACAAGGCCAAAATCTCTGGGGCTATCCATATTCGGGTCCTGAAGTTTGAAAAAGTGATGCGAGACCACGTAAAGGCTTCTCAGGGTATAGTACCCTGAGCACCTGTGGGGAACCAAAAAACTCCTGATTACCAATGGCGTTAAGCATCGGTACGCTAAATGTTAACGGCTGTAAGGATGGGTTTCGCAGGTTCCAGGTACTCTCCTTCTTGCAGAAGGGGAAGTATTCTGTGAGTTTCCTGCAGGAAACCCATACCACTCCAGAGGCTGAAGCCAGCTGGCATTTGGAGTGGCGAGGCAGTGTCTTCTTCAGCCATCTCACTTCAACATCTAGTGGGGTGGTGACCCTGTTCTCTGAGTCCTTTCAACCAGAGCTGCTGCTTGCCAAAGCTGTTGTTCCAGGTCGCCTGTTGCATATCAGGGTCCGACACGAGGACTACACGTTTAATTTCCTGAACGTGTATGCTCCTGCCACCGGACCCCTGAGAAGGCAGTTCTTCGTCAGAATGTCTGAATACCTGGAGACAGTCGACGCGGACGAATATGTGGTGCTCGGGGGTGATTTTAACTGTACCCTCGAGGTCAGGAGCCACACCCGTGTTCTGCGTCGGCCTTGCGGGAGGTCATCACCCGCTACTCCTTGGTAGACGTCTGGCGAGAACAACATCCTGAGGCCTCCACTGAGTTCACCCATGTTAGGGTGTTTAGGGGTGAACGGATGTCCTGGTCCCGGATCGACAGACTGTATATTTCCAGCCACAGCCTGTCGCGAGCCCAGTCCAGTGCCATTAGGCTGGCGCCGTTTTCGGACCACAATTGTGCGTCCGTGACGCTGATGCTGCTACCTGCAGCACCTTCGGCCGCTTATTGGCATTTCAACAATTCGTTGTTGGAGGACAAGGGGTTTGCGACGTCGGTCAGAGACTTTTGGATGGCCTGGAGAGGTTGCAGGTCAGACTTTGCCACGTTAGAGCAGTGGTGGGACGTGGGCAAGGTTCATCTGCGCCTAGTATGTCAGGAGTACACCAGAGGTGCCAGCGGGCGGCGCGATGCTGAGATCGAGGCCCTCAGGGAGGAGGTGCTCGATCTCGAGAAGCGGCTGTCTGTGGCGGGAGACCAATACCTGCAGAGTATGTACATGGAGAGGAAGTGCGCTCTCCGGGAATTGGAAGATCGGAGAGCTCGGGGGGCGTATGTGCGATCCCGCATCAACTTCCGTCGAGAGATGGATCGCGGGTCGCGCCTCTTCTACACGCTGGAGAAAAAGAGGGGAAACCGTAGACATATCACATGCCTGTTGGCAGAGGACGGTACCCCTCTGACTGACCCGGAGAGCATCCGGGACAGAACCCGGAGATTCTATGTAGATCTTTTCTCTCCGGAGTCCATCCAGCCAGATAAATGCAGGGTCTTATGGGAGGGGCTTCCCACGGTCGGTGAGGATGGAAGGGAGCGGCTTGAGTTACCTTTGACTCTGGCCGAGCTCTCTGAAGCCCTCAGTCTCATGTCCCGCGGAAAAGCGCCGGGGCTAGACGGGCTGACTGTGGAGTTCTTCCGGTTTTTCTGGGAGATGCTGGGACCTGATTTCACCGAGGTCCTAGCCGAAGCCCTGGAGATCGGTGAGATGCCACTTTCGTGTCGGCGGGCAATACTGTCTTTGCTGCCGAAGAAGGGGGATCTCCGTCAGATCTCTAATTGGCGACCGGTCTCACTGCTCAGCACGGACTATAAGATCGTAGCCAAAGCGCTTTCGCTGAGGCTCAAGTCCGTACTGGCAGAGGTGATTCACCCTGACCAGTCCTATACTGTCCCGGGCCGGAGCATTCATGACAACATTTTTCTGGTCCGGGACCTGATGCATTACGCACAGAGGACTGGTCTATCACTCGCCTTCCTGTCCCTAGATCAGGAGAAGGCGTTTGACAGAGTGGATCACCGTTACCTTATGCAGACCCTGCGGGCGTTTGGCTTCGGCCCACAATTTGTGGGCTTTCTCCAGATGCTGTACGCTTCTGCAGAGTGTCTGGTGAAGATTAACTGGTCCCTGACGGCACCTTTTGTGTTTGGTCGGGGAGTGCGTCAAGGGTGCCCCCTGTCTGGGCAACTGTACGCGCTGGCCATTGAGCCCTTCCTCTGCCTACTGAGGAAGAGGCATACCGGGCTGGTGCTGCAGGAGCCCGACATGCGGGTAGTCCTGTCGGCTTATGCCGATGATGTGCTCCTCGTGGCCCAGGACCTAGATGATCTAGAGCGGGCACAGGAGTGTCAAGAGGTCTACACCGCGGCCTCTTCTGCTCGGATCAACTGGTCCAAGTGCTCCGGCATCTTGGTGGGTCCCTTAAAGGTGGACTCTTTGCCCCCACGTTTCGTAATATCTCGTGGGGGAGCGATACTCTCAAGTATCTGGGAGTCTACCTGTCTGCTGCAGAGGACCCTGCCCCAGAAAACTTCAGTGATCTTGAAGAACGGGTCATTGCTCGTCTGGGGTCATGGGTGTATCTGTCGAGAATGCTTTCCCTTAGGGGAAGAACCCTGGTGATTAATCAGCTAGTGGCCAGTCAGCTTTGGCACCGGCTGATAGCCATGGGTCCGATCCCCGAATTTATCAACAAGATCCAGAGGAAGTTGATGGATTTTCTCTGGATAGGGAAGCATTGGGTCTCTGTGGGAGTTGCGTGTCTCCCTTTGGAGGAGGGTGGACAGGGAGTGGTGTGTGTCCGCTCCCAGTTACACACTTTCCGCCTCCAATACCTGCAGAGATACCTATTCGCAGATCCGTCTCCGCAGTGGTGCCAGCTGGCAACCTTTTTCTTTTGCCAGCTGCGCAATATGAGGTATGACCGGCAACTCTTTTTCATCAGGCCCGAGGGTTTAGGTAGAAACCTCTCGGAGCTGCCGGCATACTACCGGGACTTACTGAAGGCCTGGAAACTGGTCTCCGCGACCAGGAAGAAACAGGCGGTGGGGATTGATTTCCTCGCCGAGCCCCTGCTGTATAATCCGGCAGTGGGGGCTCGGATGTTGGATTCACCCTCTATTTGCCGCCGGCTAATCCTGGCGCAGGTGACCAGAGTCGGGGATCTCCTGGACTATGAGCGGCGGGATTGGGTAGGGGCAGAGGTGCTCGCGCCCCGTATGGATCTGCGTTCTGCCCGCGTCCCTCGTCGTTTGATCCAGGAGATTAAAGATGCCATACACCCCGACTCCCGCACCTTCATTGGGGGGGTATTGCAGACCGGAAAGCCTTGTCATCCTATCAACTTCGGCTCTCCGAATCTTTGCATAGAACCAAGGTCACGGCAACCCCCTCGGGCTCTTCTCTCCCCCAACCTCAGCAAGTTGGGGGAAATGTCCCCGGCATGTTTCCGCGGCATGCCGAGGAAAGTCCTGTATTCTCTGGTGCTCCATATAGTGCATTACCTCGCCCTTGTCACCCGCCCAGACACCATCTGGAGGCGGGTATTCCCAGCGAACGAGGATGAGAGACCCCGGTGGAGGGAACTCTATTCATCTTTGGTTCCCCGTCCCGCCGGGGATTTGAGTTGGAGAGTCCTCCACGGAGCACTGAGCACAGGAGAGTATTTGGCACACTTCACGGACTCCCCCGCCACCTGTCCCTTCTGTGGCGAGCGGGAGTCCGTATATCACATTTATTCGAGTTGTGCCAGACTGCAACCCCTCTTTTCCTTCTTGAGGAGCTTGCTCCTGCTGTTCTGGTTGCACTTCTCACCTCATCTTTTTATTTTTGTGTGCCCAGTGTCCCGGGACAATAAGCCTAGGGATCTCCTGGTCAACCTGCTCCTGGCATTGGCTAAGGTAGCCATTTGTAAAACCAGGAAGCAGTGTTTGGAGGGGGGGGTCCCGACAAACATCGTGGTCATGTTCCGGGCGCTGGTGCACTCCCGTATTCGGGCAGAGTACTCGTACGCCGAGTCTACTGGGACGGTTTCAGAGTTTGCCTCCCAGTGGGCGTTAGGCGGGGTGCTTTGCTCGGTATCCACCAATCAGGGTTCTTCAGATTTAACCCTTCTGTTTTAAGTGCACTTCATCAGTGCTCTTGTTGGGTTCATTTCATTTTTGTTTGACTGGTTTATCTTTGTTCTACTTGGTAACAAGTAGAATTGCTGTTCAACTGAATTGGCCGGCTTCGCCGGCCAATCAGTTTCAAACCAGATCAAAATAGTCCCCCTCATACAGAGAGGTAAAAGGAAGGGTTCTGCATAGGCCCTGTTTTCCTGTGTGTAGCTGTGCTGGAGCCTGCTTCTCTTCCACTCAGAGTTCCCAGGCAATTGCTGAAGAATCAGGTTGTATTCTTTCTTTTTTTCTTTTATTCTTTATTTTTTGGTATACTTTGGTGTGGATCTGTGGGGGAGTATACTGTGAGTATACAGTGGTTTTTGTAGAGGGTTTGGGTGGTTTTTTTCAGGTTAAAAACCGTTTTTGTTTTCACCCAGAGGCTGCTGTATTTCAACCCAGCAAAGCTGCAATTTGGCTGGCAGGAATTGCAGTCTCAACCCCTCTCCCCTCCCCCACCTCTGGTTGTTTTTTACTTCCAGTTTTCAATTTAATTTAAAGCCTGATTTCTTTCTTTTTCATTTGCAATTGAGAGCTCTGTGTCTTACTTTAAAACCTTCTTTTTTGTGTGTGGTTTCTTATAAGAGAGAGAGAGTTAAATAATTAAAGGGAGAAAGAGAAGATTACAGCAGGTTTTAAAAGCTGTTTTTCATTCCCTCCCTGTGCAGAGAGATAGTTAATTGGTTCTTAAAAGAAACAGTTACCTCCCTGCATCTCTCTCCCTAAGCACTATTTCCTCCCCTTACTTAGAGGCTTATTTCATCATGCCTGGGGGGAACAGGACTAGTGCAGCAACAGGGGCCACACCTGGACATCGGACTCCTAAAACTGGGGCCCCTAGGAGTAACAACCATAGCCCAAGGCCTGGTACTTTCAGTGCCCTGGCCACACCTCCCCCAGCTCCTCTTGTCAGTTTAACCCCTGCAGTCCCAGGTTCAACTTGGGTGCAGGTGGCAGCTGCAGGCGTCGGCCCCGGCAATAACAATGCTGGGGCCACACCCTGTCTGAGCAGGAAGCTTGGGGTGAGGTGCCCAATGTCACCTGGCCTTAGCATGGAGATTTATGTTAGGGCTGTGGCAGACGTTGTGGGTCCCTCTGCTGTGGTGGCGGCCAGCAAGATGTACGGGAAGGGCATTTTCTGTCTCCGTACGCTGGCTGCCACGCACACCCTGGTGCAGAAAGGCATCAGTGTAGGGGGGACCTACATCCCCGTAGAGCCCATGGAGGGGTTAGGCACTAGGATTATTCTCTCCAATGTGCCCCCCTTCATCCCAGATAGCCTCATGCGGCTGCACCTGCAAGTCCTGGGAGACATTAAGTCTCCCATAACAAAAATTCCGCTGGGCTGCAGGGATAGAGCGCTGAGGCACGTGCTCTCATTTAGGCGGCAGGTACAAGTGCAGCTGCCGGGGAGCACAGAATCTGTGGAGGGTTCTTTTAGGGTGCCCTACGAGGGCATAATGTACACAGTGTTCTATGGCACGGAGGGAATTAGATGTTATCTGTGCAAGGAGCTGGGGCACACTCGTAGGAGTTGCCCCAAAGGGAACAGAGGACCTATCCCAACTCCTACACCCACCCCTCCCTCTGCCAAGACACCCCGTACCACTGTGCCCACCACAGCGGGGCCCTCAGGGGCCCAGGTCCCTCCTGGGACCACAAGAGATGTAGCTGTCCCATCTGGAACAGTGAATTCTGCACCTCTCCCTGGAGAGCGGAGAGAAGGAGAGGGGGTCGCCCTGGAGCGACCACCCTCTGTTATCACTGTCTTCCCCCAGGGGGAAATACCCTGTGCCGTTGCGCCCACCGCGGCGGAGCCCTTGGGGGCCCAGCCCCCCCCTGGGACCAAAGCAGATGTCGCTGCCCCATCTCGGGCGGTGACATCTGAACCTCTCCCCCCTACAAAGAGGGAGAAAGGTAAGGTCACCCCACAACAGTCACCCTCTGTTGTCGCTGTCCCCCCCCAAGAACACCTTACCCCCAATTTAAGCACCGTACAGAGTGTGGGGGAGCAGAAGGAAGCTCCTGTTATGGAGGTAGCGGCACTCTCTCCTGGGGAATCAATCCCCAGAAAGAGCAAAATTAAAACAAATAAGAGGGTGATTGAGGAGGCAGAGGAGGGTGAACCATATTACGTTTACTCTCTGAAGTCTCTGAAGCGGAACGTAACATCAGTTCCGCAACAGGTGGTCCTGTCCGGCCCACTGGTTACGATTAGCCAGTGTAAACCGGATCCTACACACGTACAGCCCCCCCCCCTCGAATTTCTGGAGGGAATACAACTGAAGGTACCCGGCGTCTCTGGGGTGGAAGGCCAAAATGCTCAGCAGCATGAGGCCTTGCCCATAGATATAGACGTTGGGGTGCCTCTCAACGCCCCTCCCGGTTGGAGAGCATCCCCAGGAGAATTGTGCTTCGGTGAATTTGCCCTGCCGAATGCACCTATCTTTGGAGCCAGCCAAGATCCCCCTCCGGCTGTACCGCCTTCGAGTGTCGCACCTGAGGCGGAGTCAGGTTTTGCGTCACCAGAAGTAGGGGATGGGCTAGGGCTGACCCCCATGGTTGAGGATGGAGAGGGGGAGGCAGGTGTAGGTAGGGATGCTTTAGTGAGCACTTCGGATTTCAACTGGAGGCTATCTGACGTGAGCCTTCTTAGTGGGGAGTTTTGGTCTTTGTCAAAGATGACTGCCAGGCTAGACTCTCTCCTTGGGGTGCCTACAGAAGAGTGCCCTCCCGTGATTGAGGCGGATGCCCCTAACATTCCGTTTACTTACACGGCGATAGAGGAGACCAGGAGGGTAATGGGTACCTTTTTTGTTCAAAAGGTCACTCTAGAAACCGCTGCCTCTGCCATGCCGCCACCAGATACCCCTGAACATCCTACCCCGGGGTTGGAAGTGGAGGTTTTAGTGGACCCCCTCGTGGAAACACCGAAGGGGGAACCCACTCTAGGACTGAGAGAGACCCCCGCAGGGGAGGGTGAGGGTCTTGATCCTTTCAGTCAAGAGGAGCTTAGGGAGTTGGGGCTCAGTGAGGAGTCTTCTGACACCGTGGAGTCGGTGGACTCTTTGACCCCTGTTATCCCTGCCCAGGAGCTAGATGCTTTCCTAGAGGATACCCTCCACAAGCAAAAAAACTTGAAGGTGAAGTTGGCCCTTGAGAAGTGGAAAGATGCCTCGGTCATTCTCCATTCTCTTGGAGCTTACATCAGGGCCAATCAAAAGGCCAAAATCTCCGGGGCTATCCATATTCGTGTCCTGAAGTTTGAAAAAGTGATGCGAGACCACGTAAAGGCTTCTCGGGGTATAGTACCCTGAGCACCTGTGGGGAACCAAAAAACTCCTGATTACCAATGGCGTTAAGCATCGGTACGCTAAATGTTAACGGCTGTAAGGATGGGTTTCGCAGGTTCAAGGTACTCTCCTTTTTGCAAAAGGGGAAGTATTCTGTGAGTTTCCTGCAGGAAACCCATACCACTCCAGAGGCTGAAGCCAGCTGGCATTTGGAGTTGCGAGGCAGTGTCTTCTTCAGCCATCTCACTTCAACATCTAGTGGGGTGGTGACCCTGTTCTCTGAGTCCTTTCAACCAGAGCTGCTGCTTGCCAAAGCTGTTGTTCCAGGTCGCCTGTTGCATATCAGGGTCCGACACGAGGACTACACGTTTAATTTCCTGAATGTGTATGCTCCTGCCACTGGACCCCTGAGAAGGCAGTTCTTCGTCAGAATGTCTGAATACCTGGAGACAGTCGACGCGGACGAATACGTGGTGCTAGGGGGTGATTTTAACTGTACCCTCGAGGCTCGGAAGGACCGGAATGGTCAGGAGCCACACCCGTGTTCTGCGTCGGCCTTGCGGGAGGTCATCACCCGCTACTCCTTGGTAGACGTCTGGCGAGAACAACATCCTGAGGCATCCACTGAGTTCACCCATGTTAAGGTGTTTAGGGGTGAACGGATGTCCTGGTCCCGGATCGACAGGCTGTATATTTCCAGCCACAGCCTGTCGCGAGCCCAGTCCAGTGCCATTAGGCTGGCGCCATTTTCGGACCACAATTGTGCGTCCGTGACGGTGACGCTGCTACCTGCAGCACCTTCGGCCGCTTATTGGCATTTCAACAATTCGTTGTTGGAGGACAAGGGGTTTGCGACGTCGGTCCAAGACTTTTGGATGGCCTGGAGAGGTTGCAGGTCAGACTTTGCCACGTTAGAGCAGTGGTGGGACGTGGGCAAGGTTCACCTGCGCCTCGTATGTCAGGAGTACACCAGAGGTGCCAGCGGGCGGCGCGATGCTGAGATCAAGGCCCTCAGGGAGGAGGTGCTCGATCTCGAGAAGCGGCTGTCTGTGGCAGGAGACCAATACCTGCAGAGTATGTACGTGGAGAGGAAGTGCGCTCTCCGGGACTTGGAAGATCGGAGAGCTCGGGGGGCGTATGTGCGATCCCGCATCAACTTCCTTCGAGAGATGGATCACGGGTCGCGCCTCTTCTACACGCTGGAGAAAAAGAGGGGAAACCGTAGACATATCACATGCCTGTTGGCAGAGGACGGTACCCCTCTGACTGACCCGGAGAGCATCCGGGACAGAACCCGGAGATTCTATGTAGATCTTTTCTCTCCGGAGTCCATCCAGCCAGATAAATGCAGGGTCTTATGGGAGGGGCTTCCCACGGTCGGTGAGGATGGAAGGGAGCGGCTTGAGTTACCTTTGACTCTGGCCGAGCTCTCTGAAGCCCTCAGTCTCATGTCCCGGGGAAAAGCGCCGGGGCTAGACGGGCTGACTGTGGAGTTCTTCCGGTTTTTCTGGGAGATGCTGGGACCTGATTTCACCGAGGTCCTAGCCGAAGCCCTGGAGATCGGTGAGATGCCACTTTCGTGTCGGCGGGCAATACTGTCTTTGCTACCGAAGAAGGGGGATCTCCGTCAGATCTCTAATTGGCGACCGGTCTCACTGCTCAGCACGGACTATAAGATCGTAGCCAAAGCGCTTTCGCTGAGGCTCAAGTCCGTGCTGGCAGAGGTGATTCACCCCGACCAGTCCTATACTGTCCCGGGCAGGAGTATTCATGACAACATTTTTCTGATCCGGGACCTGATGCATTACGCGCAGAGGACTGGTCTGTCACTCGCCTTCCTGTCCCTAGATCAGGAGAAGGCGTTTGACAGAGTGGATCACCGTTACCTTATGCAGACCCTGCGGGCGTTTGGCTTCGGCCCACAATTTGTGGGCTTTCTCCAGATGCTGTACGCTTCTGCAGAGTGTCTGGTGAAGATTAACTGGTCCCTGACGGCACCTTTTGTGTTTGGTCGGGGAGTGCGTCAAGGGTGCCCCCTGTCTGGGCAACTGTACGCGCTGGCCATTGAGCCCTTCCTCTGCCTACTGAGGAAGAGGCTTACCGGGCTGGTGCTGCGGGAGCCCGACATGCGGGTAGTCCTGTCGGCTTATGCCGATGATGTGCTCCTCGTGGCCCAGGACCTAGATGATCTAGAGCGGGCACAGGAGTGCCAAGAGGTCTACACCGCGGCCTCTTCTGCTCGGATCAACTGGTCCAAGTGCTCCGGCATCTTGGTGGGTCCCTTACAGGTGGACTCTTTGCCCCCCGCGTTTCGTAATATCTCGTGGGGGAGCGATACTCTCAAATATCTGGGAGTCTACCTGTCTGCTGCGGAAGACCCAGCCCCAGAAAACTTCAGCATCTGTCGAGGATGCTTTCCCTTAGGGGAAGAACCCTGGTAATCAATCAGCTGGTGGCCAGTCAGCTTTGGTACCGGCTGATAGCCATGGGTCCGACCCCCGAATTTATCAACAAGATCCAGAGGAAGTTGATGGATTTTCTCTGGATGGGGAAGCATTGGGTCTCTGCGGGAGTTGCGTGTCTCCCTTTGGAGGAGGGTGGACAGGGAGTGGTGTGTGTCCGCTCCCAGTTACACACTTTCCGCCTCCAATACCTGCAGAGATACCTATTCGCAGATCCGTCTCCGTAGTGGTGCCAGCTGGCAACCTTTTTCTTTCGCCAGCTGCGCAATATGAGGTATGACCGGCAACTCTTTTTCATCAGGCCCGAGGGTTTAGGTAGAAACCTCTCGGAGCTGCCGGCATACTACCGGGACTTACTGAAGGCCTGGAAACTGGTCTCCGCGACCAGGAAGAAACAGGCGGTGGGGATTGATTTCCTCGCCGAGCCCCTGCTGTATAATTCGGCAGTGGGGGCTCGGATGTTGGATTCACCCTCTATTTGCCGCCGGCTAATCCTGGCGCAGGTGACCAGAGTCGGGGATCTCCTGGACTATGAGCGGCGGGATTGGGTAGGGGCAGAGGTGCTCGCGCCCCGTATGGATCTGCGTTCTGCCCGCGTCCCTCGTCGTTTGATCCAGGAGATTAAAGATGCCATACACCCCGACTCCCGCACCTTCATTGAGGGGGTATTGCAGACCGGAGGGCCTTGTCATCCTATCAACTTCGGCTCTCCGGATATTTGCGTGGAACCAAGGTCACGGCAACCCCCTCGGGCTCTTCTCTCCCCCAACCTCAGCAAGTTGGGGGAAATGTCCCCGGCATGTTTCCGCGGCATGCCGAGGAAAGTCCTGTATTCTCTGGTGCTCCATATAGTGCATTACCTCGCCCTTGTCACCCGCCCAGACACCGTCTGGAGGCGGGTATTCCCAGCGAATGAGGATGAGAGACCCCGGTGGAGGGAACTCTATTCATCTTTGGTTCCCCGTCCCGCCGGGGATTTGAGTTGGAGAGTCCTCCACGGAGCACTGAGCACAGGAGAGTATTTGGCACACTTCACGGACTCCCCCGCCACCTGTCCCTTCTGTGGCGAGCGGGAGTCCGTATATCACATTTATTCGAGTTGTGCCAGACTGCAGCCCCTCTTTTCCTTCTTGAGGAGCTTACTCCTGCTGTTCTGGTTGCACTTCTCACCTCATCTTTTTATTTTTGGGTGCCCAGTGTCCCGGGACAATAAGCCTAGGGATCTCCTGGTCAACCTGCTCCTGGCATTGGCTAAGGTAGCCATTTGTAAAACCAGGAAGCAGTGTTTGGAGGGGGGGGTCCCGACAAACATCGTGGTCATGTTCCGGGCGCTGGTGCACTCCCGTATTTGGGCAGAGTACTCGTACGCCGAGTCTACTGGGACGGTTTCAGAGTTTGCCTCCCAGTGGGCGTTAGGCGGGGTGCTTTGCTCGGTATCCACCAATCAGGGTTCTTCAGATTTAACCCTTCTGTTTTAAGTGCACTTCATCAGTGCTCTTGTTGGGTTCATTTCATTTTTGTTTGACTGGTTTATCTTTGTTCTACTTGGTAACAAGTAGAATTGCTGTTCAACTGAATTGGCCGGCTTCGCCGGCCAATCAGTTTCAAACCAGATCAAAATAGTTCCCCCTCATACAGAGGTATTGGGAACAAATGCAGTGTAGTGTAGGACTTGCACTTATTATGGTTTACCTTGACGTTTGGTGTGCAAGCTTATGATGTTTTGGCCAAAATTTCTAACTAAAAAAACATATTTTATTATTAGCATTAGCAATGTTATTAGTATTGAAGCATCATTTCTTGTAATTATTACCATGTATGTTTTGTCATTTGGATGTAGCACTGAGCACCCCCTGTGTTTTCCTATATTCATGTGCCACAGCCCAGTTGCACTCTATGTGGCATTACATATAGTCAATATTAGGAGGGTGTGGGCGTTTGAGCTTGCTGGGTTTGTGTGTTTAATATATATATATATATATATATATTTTATATATATATATATATATATATAGATAGATAGATAGATAGATAGGAGATAGATAGATACTTTTTGAATAAAATGGTCTTTTAGTTTAACTCTTTGGCCAAAGTGTCGTAAGCCCTTGAGCCCCTCCAAGGCAGACCACATCTCAAGGGTCCTAACACTAAAATAAATTCTTAATAACCTGTACATTACCAAGAAGAATTATTTATAATAAATCTGTCAAAATTAGTTGCATAGTTCTAAGTCTGATTGAAGCTCTTATTAACCTGTACATTTTCCAGGAAAAGCACTCCGTATTAGATTTGTTGCAATCAAACTGTATGCAGGTTCCCATGAGTGTGGAGGTGAAATGGAGTGAGCTTTTAACCATTTAAAAGTGGGAGGGAGTGAGTTTCAACCCTGGGAAGGAGGAGCCACCCTCCAAATCAGCTAGGACCAGCTGAACAGAATTGCAAAACATAAAGAACCCCAATAAGCTCATCTTGAACCCCCAAAATAACCACAATATATATATGCGTATAGGTGTCAAAGAGGAGTGCTACTGAGCATGGCAATATATATTTAAAACCAGAGACAGAAGATGAAACCCAGACAGAGCTCAGTGCTACATCCATTAACACAGATACACGGTACAGTGCTGTGTGCTGGGTGATAATGGTGAAAGGCGGGGTTGCAGACCTGCCTAAGACATGCAGATGAGCATGCAGTTGTATTTACATTTGTATATATATATATATATATATATATATATAAAGATAACTTTTGAATAAAATGGTCATAATAACAATCATCTGTTCCTTAGCAGGTCTAAAAATTAGGTAAATACCTCAGATTAACAACAACACATGACATATTACACTGTCCTTAATTCCTATGGAAGCAGTAAGGATGTTTTTCACACATGGCTTCTTCATTTTGGCTTTATTTTTGTTAAATAAATCATGACACGGTGTAATATGTCATGTGTTGTTTATCTGAGGTTGTATTTACAGTACCTAATTTTAAGACCTGCTAAGGAACAGATGATTGTTATTATGTCCTGATATGTTAAACCATAGAATTCAAAGAGGGTGTACTTTCTTTTTCACACAACTTTAGCTGTATTAACTGAAATTTTTGTTCCGCAGATGCATTAACCCATGTTTTGCATAAGCAAAACTATAACGTGCATTCCAAATAACGCATGTTACTCACAGCTGCCCTAAAAAGGAGGAGATGATTTTCTGTAAATATCTTTCTTGTTATTTGACCTGTAGTTTTTCTCTCCCTTTATTGAACTGTGTGTGAACGCACACAGTGAATAACTGTGCGAAAATAAAAGTTTGATCACTATTTCTGTATTTCGGTAATTATTGTTATAATATGTACAATGTAGGCAGGTTACAGTACACCCATACTTAATACATTAAACATTTTATATCATATTAGGTCAGGCAAACATATCCTACATTCACTTTAATTATTAAAAACTAGTTTAGTTTATTACATTAACTTCATGACACATTATCAGATGCATCTCTTGATATGTTTCAGACATTTATATGATTCAGTATATATATATATATATATATATATATATATATACATACATACATACATACATACATACATACATACATACATACAGTGTTCGACAAATCACCCAAAAATCTACTCGCCCAACCAAAAAATCTACTCGCCACCTAGAACCCGCCCCCAGTCCCGCCCCCAACCCTAGTCCCGCCCCCAACCCCGCTTTAAAATAAAATATATAAATAAAATACATTTAATAAATTCCTAGTCAGAACAACATTCATTTTTGACATAAATGTATTTATTGTATTACATTATACTACAATTAGGCCTTGTTACGTGTGTGTGTGCGTAAATTTCAGATCTAGAAATAAAAGCCAGATGTGAATGACTAGTTTCCTGAACCTCTTAACCAGTGTCTGGACGTCCCCGCTTCACATTATCTAAAGCAGTAATCCCGCCTGGGATCTTACCTGATCCGCAGTCCCTCAATGTCCAGGTACCTCATTCCCGCAATGTTATACATTGGAGGGGAAGTGTTCCCTACCTGTCTTCTGGGTTAGGGGGGATTCCGATATCTTCCGTGTGAAGCTTGTGTCAGATCTGGAAGACAGCAGTATAGGTTATTTCGGTGTAGTATAGGGCAAGTAAGATATATAGGGTAAATAAGAGATCCAGAGTGTGGGGGGGTTAGAGAGAGAGAGGGAGATAGAGAGTGGTGGGGGGGAGAGAGAGAGAGTGTGTGGGGGGGGGGGGAGAGAGAGAGTGTGGGGGGGAGAGAGAGAGAGTGTGGGGGGGAGAGAGAGAGAGTGTGTGGGGGGGGGGAGAGAGAGAGTGTGGGGGGGAGAGAGAGAGAGTGTGGGGGGGAGAGAGAGAGAGTGTGGGGGGGAGAAAGAGAGAGTGTGGGGGGGAGAAAGAGAGAGTGTGGGGGGGAGAAAGAGAGAGTGGGGGGAGAGAGAGAGAGTGGGGGGAGAGAGAGAGAGTGGGGGGAGAGAGAGAGAGTGGGGGCAGAGAGAGAGAGAGAGAGAGTGGGGGGGAGAGAGAGAGTGGGGGGGAGAGAGAGAGTGGGGGGGAGAGAGAGAGTGGGGGGGGGAGAGAGAGTGGGGGGGAGAGAGAGAGTGGGGGGGATAGAGAGAGAGTGGGGGGGATAGAGAGAGAGTGGGGGGGATAGAGAGAGAGTGGGGGGGATAGAGAGAGAGTGGGGGGGATAGAGAGAGAGTGGGGGGGGAGAGAGAGAGTGGGGGGAGAGAGAGGGGAGAGAGAGAGAGAGTGAGAGTGGGGGGGATAGAGAGAGTGGGGGGGATAGAGAGAGTGGGGTGGGAGAGAGAGAGAGAGAGAGTGGGGGGAGAGAGAGAGTGGGGGGAGAGAGAGAGAGAGAGTGGGTGGAGAGAGAGAGAGAGTGGGGGGAGAGAGAGAGAGAGTGGGGGGAGAGAGAGAGAGAGTGGGGGGAGAGAGAGAGAGAGTGGGGGGAGAGAGAGAGAGAGTGGGGGGAGAGAGAGGGTGTGGGGGAGAGAGAGGGTGTGGGGGAGAGAGAGGGTGTGGGGGAGAGAGAGGGTGTGGGGGAGAGAGAGGGTGTGGGGGAGAGAGAGGGTGTGGGGGAGAGAGAGGGTGGGGAGGGGGAGAGAGAGGGTGGGGAGGGGGAGAGAGAGGGTGTGGGGGGGAGAGAGAGGGTGTGGGGGGGAGAGAGGGTGTGGGGGAGAGAGAGGGTGTGGGGGAGAGAGAGGGTGTGGGGGAGAGAGAGGGTGTGGGGGAAAGAGAGAGTGTGGGGGAGAGACACAGAGGGGAGGAACGGTGGGTGACACACACAGAGGGTGGTTGATACACATAGAGAGGGTGACTGACTGACTGGGGGGGTGACTGACTGGGGGGGTGACTGATTGGGGGGGTGGTGACTGATCGGGGGGGTGGTGACTGATTGGGGAGGTGGTGACTGATTGGGGGGGTACCTCTGGTGTCACACACATACACATGCTCCCATACACACATACACTTGCTCCAATACACTTGCTCCCATACACATACACACATACACTTGCTCCCATACACATACACACATACACTTGCTCCCATACACATACACACATACACTTGCTCCCATACACATACACACATACACTTGCTCCCATACACATACACACATACACTTGCTCCCATACACATACACACATACACTTGCTCCCATACACATACACACATACACTTGCTCCCATACACATACACACATACACTTGCTCCCATACACATACACACATACACTTGCTCCCATACACATACACACATACACATGCTCCCATACACATACACACATACACTTGCTCCCATGCACATACACACATACTCTTGCTCCCATACACATACACACATACACTTGCTCCCATACACTTGCTCACACACACACACATTCTTATTCATAGAGAGAGAGAGGGGGGAGAGAGAGAGAGTGGGGGGGGGGGGATAGAGAGAGTGGGGGGGAGAGAGAGAGTGGGGTGGGAGAGAGAGAGAGTGGGGGGAGAGAGAAAGAGAGTGGTGGGAGAGAGAGAGCGGGGGGAGAAAGAGAGTGAGTGGGGGGAGAAAGAGAGAGAGTGGGGGGAGAAAGAGAGAGAGTGGGGGGAGAGAGAGAGAGAGAGTGGGGGGAGAGAGAGGGTGTGGGGGAGAGAGAGGGTGTGGGGGAGAGAGAGGGTGTGGGGGAGAGAGAGGGTGGGGAGGGGGAGAGAGGGTGGGGAGGGGGAGAGAGAGGGTGTGGGGGGAGAGAGAGGGTGTGGGGGGAGAGAGAGGGTGTGGGGGAGAGAGAGGGTGTGGGGGAGAGAGAGGGTGTGGGGGAGAGAGAGGGTGTGGGGGAGAGAGAGGGTGTGGGGGAGAGAGAGGGTGTGGGGGAGAGAGAGGGTGTGGGGGAGAGAGAGGGTGTGGGGGAGAGAGAGGGTGTGGGGGAGAGAGAGGGTGTGGGGGAGAGAGAGGGTGTGGGGGAGAGAGAGGGTGTGGGGGAGAGAGAGGGTGTGGGGGAGAGAGAGGGTGTGGGGGAGAGAGAGGGTGTGGGGGAGAGAGAGGGTGTGGGGGAGAGAGAGGGTGTGGGGGAGAGAGAGGGTGTGGGGGAGAGAGAGGGTGTGGGGGAGAGAGAGGGTGTGGGGGAAAGAGAGAGTGTGGGGGAGAGACACAGAGGGGAGGAACGGTGGGTGACACACACAGAGGGTGGGTGATACACATAGAGAGGGTGACTGACTGACTGGGGGGGTGACTGACTGGGGGGGGTGACTGACTGGGGGGGTGACTGACGGGGGGGGGTGACTGACGGGGGGGGGTGACTGACGGGGGGGGGTGACTGACTGGGGGGGTGGTGACTGATTGGGGGGGTGGTGACTGATTGGGGGGGTGGTGACTGATTGGGGGGGTGGTGACTGATTGGGGGTGTACCTCTGGTGTCACACACATACACATGCTCCCATACACACATACACTTGCTCCCATACACTTGCTCCCATACACATACACACATACACTTGCTCCCATACACATACACACATACACTTGCTCCCATACACATACACACATACACTTGCTCCCATACACATACACACATACACTTGCTCCCATACACATACACACATACACTTGCTCCCATACACATACACACATACACTTGCTCCCATACACATACACACATACACTTGCTCCCATACACATACACACATACACTTGCTCCCATACACATACACACATACTCTTGCTCCCATACACTTGCTCACACACACACACACACACGGGGGGGGGGAAGGAAAGGCCGCGACCAGCACCACCACCACGCTCCTCCCCCACCCACTCGCGCCCATCTCCCGCTCGTGGGGGGGGGGGGCAGGCCGACCCCCCCCCCATACCTCACGCGGGCATATTGGAAGCTTTGGGGAGGCAGGGTGGGTGGGAGGCACGTGGCGAGGTATCCCCCAGGGGACAGTCAGCCCCGCAGTGGCCGCCACTACCCTGCTCCCCTCGCCGGCATGTCTTCACAGTGCGCGGCCAATCAGCTTTGCAGACGGCTTCTTCCCCCCAGCCCGCAGAGGCATGAAGCTAGCTGGCAGGGAGGCGGCAGGGTAGGTGGGAGTCACGTGGTGAGGGCCGAGGGCCGAGCCCCCCCCCCCCCCGCACGTCAACCGGGCTGCCAGCAGTGGGGACCTCCCGCCCCGGGCAGCGATCGGTGGATCAAGGGGGAAGGGGACGGGAGGAGGGGAAGGGGACAGGAGCAGGGGACAGGAGGAGGGGAAGGGGACAGGAGCAGGGGACAGGAGGAGGGGAAGGGGACAGGAGCAGGGGACAGGAGGAGGGGAAGGGGACAGGAGCAGGGGAATGGAGGAGGGGAAGGGGACAGGAGCAGAAGAAGGGGACAGGAGCAGGGGACAGGAGGAGGGGACAGGAGAGCTGCCGCAGTGGGGAGTAGGGAGCCATGTAGGGACCAGGGGGATCGCAGGGAAGGAGCAGAGGGGCCGCAGCATGGCGAGTACTTACTCTTGATGTCCGGGCAGAAAGAGTGGCCGCTCGTTGGGGGCGGGCTCATATAGAGCCTGGCCGCGCGCCCACAAAGCCTGGGAGCGCGCGCCAAACAGCAGTCAGGTAGGGAGTTTTTTTTTTTGTTTTTTTTTTTTTAAGCGCGAGCAGGGAAATTTCAGCGCGAACGGGGGAAATTTAAAAAAAAAACACGTGTGCTGCTTGGGCCAATGATTACTCGCCTGGGGGTTAAATCCACCCGCCCCGGGCGAGTAAATGTATAGGATTGTCGAACACTGTATATATATATATATATATATATATATATATATATATATATCATATAAAAATATTACTTGTGAGCACATTCACATGGCTAAGCCAGGTCTGCAACCCTGCTTT
Organism: Ascaphus truei; assembly: GCF_040206685.1. Taxonomy (NCBI): domain Eukaryota; kingdom Metazoa; phylum Chordata; class Amphibia; order Anura; family Ascaphidae; genus Ascaphus; species Ascaphus truei. The sequence continues at coordinate 291,267,758 of NC_134484.1, read as the reverse complement.
TCACTAATATCAACTAGCATACAGCAAGGGATTCTGGGAAATTGGAGCTCCATGCAAGTCTATGCAGATTTCCATAGTTTTGGCCTGATATCAGAAAAGACCAGCAGGTGGCGGCCGAGAGGATGAGCAGAACTCCTCCATTGAAATGAATGGACTAATGTCTTTCAATGGGGATTCCTCGAGTCCGACCTCCAAGAATGAGTTGGGTGCCGGCCAAACCGCAATCCCCGAAAGCGGATACAATTTCAATAAAGAGCTTTTGATCGCTAAATTGGCCTGGGAACTTGGTCACGGCCAAGTTCATACCTATTAAAATTGTAACTCCGGTCCTAGGGCAGATAGCAGGTTAATTATTTTTGCCCTTAGCTCAGGGGGATCCCTTTACTCGACCCCAACAGGGTCCGATGGGCAATGGCCACGAGAAAGGGTTGCGGCCGCTACGAGGGCCACCACATTGACCGCAATGGCGGAGAAAAGCCGCGTGGCTTTAAAAAACACTAAGCCCAAAAGTGTGAAAAGTTAAAACCCATATCTCCGGTTCTCTAAGGACTAGAGGGCTGGGATTTGGCCACCATGTAGTCACTGCTCCGGCATGATTGCATGGCAATTTCCAGCCCTCTCCGATCAACCGAATGGAGTATAAGGTAACTGTTTAAAGTGTGGTTCTGCCATTGACTTCAATGGCGGAGAAATGCAATTTCTAAAACATGTAGTTTTAAAATGTATTACTGTAACTCCGGTTCGGCGGGTCGCAGCGAGCTGAAACTTGGCCACCATGTAGAGTCCCCTCCGGCATGAGGGTCTGGCAAGTTTTAGCCCGCTCGGCCCAACCGAACGGAATATTTTGATTTATATAAAATAGTGTAACTGTACTGTATTTTATGTCTGGTAGGAAGCCCGTGAAAATCCCTGACCCATACGGTATGTTAATGGTCAGGGGGCGACAGTGTGTCTACACAAAGGCCACTGATCAAAGGCTCATCCCCCCGGTTTGTATATACAGGGTGGACAGAAAGCAGGACAGGTCCTTTCACATAAAGTGTCATAATTCACACCTTTAGTCAGGTTTCCCAAGTCCAGACCCCCATTTGGCAGACTTAGTGACACCAACTCTTTTGAGTGGGGTTAGGAAAATGGGAGCCTGACTAAGGGATTGTGAGCATGTGCCAGCTACCTGGGGGCAGGTACCAAAGTGTTTCCCACATTAGCTGGCAAAAGGTAATTGGGTCAGGATAATTGTTAACCAATGTCTGGGAACCAATGTTAGGGATAGAGCCCAAATCCTATATAACTGATTGTCAGCTCTATGCCTAATGTTGTTCGTTGTTCGTGACTACATCTGAATGAGACCTGATGCCTTGATGAATTGCTAATCCAAATCCTGATTACTTCATTGCCCCATTCCCTAAGTAAGTGTATATATTCTGTGTGTTATTTGTTCAATATTGTGTGTTCACCTTCCCTGAAGGAATAAACTTTCTTTATCACATCACAGTCGCATTCAATTCAACCCAGTTATTTTGGTGTATATTATAACCCTGTAAGCTACCGTGACACCCAGATTCCTAAATGCATTACTGTGACTGTGTTCAAATTATGCGACATTAAAGGTTTGTTTGTGTTTTATCTTTCCTGGGGTGCTGGGACCGGGAGATTTCTAGGCTGTAAGTTTCAGGGTATGTTTGCCGGAGAAAGTCTTTACAGAATGTGTCTATTTATAGGGGTTCTGGGATACCCCAAGAGTTGGATCCGGATATCGAGTGAGATTCTTGGATGCAGCCAAGCACATTGCTTCGGTCAAACTCTGACTCTAAAAACGGTGTTACGACTCACGGCCAGGATTCCTGCTGCAGCATCTTCCTGACAAGGTAAACGGGCATGAAGGGCTTAATGTATACCTGCAATCATACACGGGGTCCCTAGTAAAAAAGAGGGGTCCCTAGTATAAGGGGATGTGGCCAGATACATGCCCATGTACCCTGAATCTGGTATAGAGGTTCAGGGGGTGCTCCAGCTAAGTGATAAAGCTGAGAGTGTTTTCTTGTGTGAAATTTTTTTAAAGTTATTTCTGAAGTGTGCCAAGAATGAGGCTAGTGAGTGTAGGCAATATATACTCTCAATCCATCCCTGTGTCAAGGATTGGACTTCGGCTGAAGTGGATCCCAGTAGCAGGAACAGCAGGGAGCGAAGTAGGGGTCACAAGCAGAGATCAGAGGCAGGCGGCAGGTAGCGAAGTCAGGAAACAATCAGAGGTCGGCAACGAGGAGACTGGAACAGGATGATAGCAATAGCTAGCACAGCAGTGAACACAGGAACCTTGCAGGAGCTAAGGAACCAGTATAAACAGGCAAGGGAGGAACAGGAAAGGGAGGTTTATATAGACAGGCTGAGAGGTGGAGCACAGGTGCAGAGGTGTCAGGTATCAGAGTCTGGAATGTTCCTAGTTTAGCAGCAGCAATCCCAGTGGACAAGTATAGGTACTGCAGGCTAGAACAAGACATTGAGAGTGGCAGCAGTCCCGGTGGCCAAGCATGGGTACAGCAGGCTAGAGAATATGACATTACTCCCCCCTCCCAAGAGCGTTCTCCGGATGATCCTTGCTAGGCTTGTCTGGATATCTTCGGTGGAAAGCTTTGACTAGTCGTGGAGCATGTACAAAATCTTTGGGTTCCCAAGACCTCTCCTCTGGGCCATAGGCCCCCCAGTGAACCAGGTACTGTAGTTTTCCTCAGTGTAACCTGGAGTCCAAAATTCTCTCCACAATGAATTCCTCTTCATTATCCACGAGGACGGGTTCAGGGGGAGGAAGTCTCCGTCCAGGAAACGGGTTCTCACGGAAAGGTTTCAGCAGAGAAGAATGAAACACAGGGTGTATTTTGATGGTCTCAGGAAGCTCTAATCTGAAGGACACTGGATTTATTAGTGCCGAGATGCGAAATGGCCGGATGTATTTTTGGCCCAATTTAATGGTTGGAACCTTTAGACGTAGATTTTTTGTAGAAAGCCAGACTTTATCCCCAACTTGAAATTCTGGGGAGGGTCTGCGGTGTTGGTCTGCTGCTCTTTTGTACTTTACTTGAGTCTCACGAAGTGTCTCTTTGAGGGTCTCCTGGATGTCTCGCAGAGTCTCCAGTTTCTCTGTAACTGCCGGAATGGGGCCCGAAGATGGAAAATGAGGAATAAAGGTTGGATGTAATCCATAATTTGAGAAAAAAGTACTCTTCTGAGTCGATGAATGATGTGAGTTGTTGTAAGAAAACTCAGCTAATGGTAGGAAATCAATCCAGTCATCCTGGAGATGACAAACAAAACATCGTAAGTATTGTTCCAAAGTCTGATTGGTCCGTTCTGTCTGGCCATTGGATTGTGGATGATAGCCAGACGATAAATTTAAACGAATTCCTAGAGAGGAACAGAAGGTCCTCCAAAATTTTAAAGTGAATTGTACCCCTCTATCGGATATGATCTCATCAGGAGCCCTGTGAAGCCGAAACACCTCTTTCACAATCAACTTGGCTGTCTGGTCTGCAGAAGGAAGATTCTGTGCTGCAATGAAGTGAGCCATCTTTGTAAGTCGATCCACCACTATCAGGATGGTATTATGTCCATTTGATCGGGGCAGGTCAATAATAAAATCCATTGATATGGACCCCCAAGGACGAGTTGGAACCGGAAGAGGCTGCAGTAAACCCACAGGTGATGCTCGAGGGGTCTTGGTCCTAGCACAAGTCTCACAGGAGAGGACATAGTCTTTAACATCTTGTGCTAATTTAGGCCACCAAAAAGAGCGAGACAACAGTTCCTGTGTCTTGAGGACACCTGGGTGACCAGCGGGTCGAGAGTCGTGCATTAATTGGAGCACCTCTAATCTTACCTCCTTAGGGACAAACAGACGATCCTTACAGTTCCAGAGACCATCACATAGAAATAGTTCTGCTTCCGGAGGAGGATTTTTAAGAAAAGTGTCATTTGAGTAGGCTCCCTTTATTCGTGTGAGGAGATCAGCAGAGAATGTGACGCCCAAAAAAAATCTTTTTGGAAGAATAGTTTCTTTTTGCTCTTTGTCTGAACTAGGATTAGGAAAGGACCATGACAAGGCGTCGGCTTTCCCATTCTTGGAGCCAGGGCGGTATGAGATGTGGAACTGAAATCTTGCAAAGAAGAGAGCCCATCTGGCTTGTCGCGCAGACAGTCTCTTTGCGGATCGAATGAATTCTAAGTTCCTGTGATCCGTAAAGACCGTAATTGGATGATTGCCCCCCTCCAGTAGATGTCTCCACTCAGAGAATGCAGCTTTTATAGCCAAGAGTTCTTTGTTTCCGATGTCATAATTTCGTTCAGCTGTTGACATTTGGTATGAATAAAAGGCACATGGATGAAGGAGCATCTTGGGTCCAATTCTTTGTGACAGAATGGCCCCAACAGCGGAGTCGGATGCATCCACTTCCAAGATGAATGGTAATTCTGGATTTGGATGGATGAGGATAGGGGCAGATGTGAAGAGTGACTTCAATTGCATTCTGGTCTTTTCAAATTCGCATTTTTCTAACTTGATGTACAATTTGTACTTACGGAGACGCTCAAGGACAATTCTGACATGTCTCTGGTGATCCATGATGTTATCTGAGAAGACAAGAATGTCATCCAGGTATGCCACTATGAATTGGTCCAATAACTCTTGGAGGACATCATTAATTAAATGCTGAAAGGTAGCAGGGGCATTACAGAGTCCAAAAGGCATCACCAGATATTCATAGTGCCCATAACGGGTTCGGATGGCTGTTTTCCATTCGTCCCCGAGTCGAATGCGGACCAAATTATACGCTCCTCTGAGATCTAATTTGGTAAAGATTTTGGCTGACCGAATTCTTTCCAATAGTTCAGGAATCAGAGGTAATGGATACCTGTTCATCACCGTAATCTTATTTAGTTCCCAATAGTCAATGCAGAGGCGTAGAGAACCGTCTTTCTTTCCCACGAAGAAGAGCGCAGCGCCTGCTGGAGAAGTAGAGGGTCGGATAAAACCCTTTGATAGGTTCTCCTGTAGGTAGTCATTGAGGACCTTCAATTCCGGTTCTGAGAGTTAATAGATTCTTCCAAACGGAATGGCAGCACCCGGTAATAATTCAATGGGACAGTCATAAGAGCGATGTGGGAGAAGCGTATCTGCGTTCTTCTTGTCCCACACATCTAAAAACTCAGAGTAAGGAGCCGGCAGAAGATTTTCTTGAGACGAGGAAATCTTATGTATTCTTACACACTCTGGTATAGGAGTTTTAGGTAGACAGGCTAGCTGACAGTGCTCCGAGGGAAACGTGAGTTTCTTGGTCTTCCAGTCGATTAGTGGGTTATGGATCATGAGCCATGGAATTCCCAGAATCACGGGAAACAAAGGTGATGGAATGAGACCAAAAGAAATCTTCTCCTGGTGATTGGGCTCCATGATTAGTGTTAAGTTACTGGTTTCATGGGTAACAGGTCCAGAGCTCAAGGGAGAACCGTCAACAACTTCCATCCTTTCTGGCGATTCCTTGGCTACAAATGATACCGAATTGTTCTTGGCGAATTCTATGTCCATAAAATTCCCTGCCGCCCCTGAGTCGACCATTACTGTGGTTGAAAAACGATGTGTTCCTTCCTCGATTATAGTAGGAACCAGGAGGTGAGGGTGTAGCGAAGGAGGGTTATCTTTCCCTTGAGAAGCAGAGGAAACAGTCTTTGAAATAGCATGCAGCTGATTTCTCCTAGGGCTCTGGAAAGAAGACCGCCTGGACTTGTTTGGGCAATCAGCGAGATAGTGCCCATCATTTCCGCAATATAAACAGAGATCTTCTGTTCGGCGTCTATTCCTTTCCCCGGTTGAGATGGGTCCCCGCAGTGTATTTACTTGCATCGGCTCCTCCTCAGTCTCCCTGGAACGTCTTGGGGTACTGACATCTCTAAACCCGGGGTTGCTTGGCATGAACCCCTGTCTCTCAAATCGTCTTTCCGTAAGCCTGCAATCAATTTGGATGCATAAACGGACAAAGTCCTGAAATCTCTCTGGGGGCTCCACCCGGGCTAGTTCGTCTTTAATTTGCTCCGAGAGACCCTGCCGAAAATGATATTTCTGCGCGGCCTCATTCCAATCAGTATCGTTAACCCATCTGCGGAATTCAGCAGCGTACTCAGCTGCAGAGCGTCTTCCTTGACGAAGATTGTTCAGAGTTGCCTCAGCGGTTGCACTACGATTTGGGTCATCAAAAATAAGACTCATGGCTTCGATGAATTCTTCCAGGTCCCTTAGTAGTGGGCTATCTTGTTCTAACATAGGGGAGACCCAAGCAAGGGCCTCATCCTTGAGCAGGGTTATGATCAGTCCAACCTGGGCTTCTTCGGTATGATAAATGATGGGCTGAAGCTTGAACACAAGTCTGCATTGATTAAGGAAATTCCGGAAATATTGTTTTTTCCCCCCAAATTTCTCTGGAAGGGATATACGGGGTGCGGTTTGCACAGGCACAGTGTTTTGACCAGACAAGGTGATTAAGGCTGCACGTAGTTCACGATTCTCAGCTTCCGCGGTGGCGGCTTGTTCTTCCAAGCGGCCAAGACGATTAAACACGTGTCTTTGTTGTTCCTGGTAACCAACCATGATATGTTTTAAGTCATGGAGTGTCTGAGCCTGGGCCGGGTCTGTTCCAGCGGAATCCATGGTAGGGCCTGTTTATTCTGTCTGATTGGACTTCGGCTGAAGTGGATCCCAGTAGCAGGAACAGCAGGGAGCGAAGTAGGGGTCACAAGCAGAGATCAGAGGCAGGCGGCAGGCAGCGAAGTCAGGAAACAAGCAGGGGTCTGAGGCAGGCAGCTGGTAGCAAAGTCAGGAAACAAGCAGGGATCCGAGGCAGGCGGCAGGTAGCGAAGTCAGGAAACAAGCAGAGGTCGGCAACGAGGAGACTGGAACAGGATGATAGCAATAGCTAGCACAGCAGTGAACACAGGAACCTTGCAGGAGCTAAGGAACCAGTATAAACAGGCAAGGGAGGAACAGGATAGGGAGGTTTATATAGGCAGGCTGAGAGGTGGAGCACAGGTGCAGAGGTGTCAGGTATCAGAGTCTGGAATGTTCCTAGTATAGCAGCAGCAATCCCGGTGGACAAGTATAGGTACTGCAGGCTAGAACAAGAAATTCAGAGTGGCAGCAGTCCCGGTGGCCAAGCATGGGTACAGCAGGCAAGAGAATATGACACATAAGGGTTGTAGAGAACTGCTCACCTATTATACAGAAGGTCCTAAAATGGTAGGTGCAAAGGAGGTAATTACTTATATGACAGAGAGTGAACAAAGGAGTTCAAAGGTACCCCTATATATGCACTCTAAACCAAGCATGTATATGTTTCTTAGGCCATAAGGTAAAGAATCCCTATACCAGAAACTAAAAGCGAAAACGGCGGAAAAAACAAAAAAGTTTTAATACATCTATAAATTTAATTACACTCAAAGGAATAAAAATGTGGGTATTAACTTAACCCCTTGGGGGAGCAATAGAGAGTCAAGATGGGGATAGGATTGAAAAAGGATATCTCATGGGTGACTGGTATCAGAGATTAACCCCATCAGCTCCTGCGCATAATTTAAACATGTGATGCCCATAAATTAAACACATTACCTATGTATAATCAATGGCCTGCAATAGGCAAAAGAACAGTAGCAATATAGAACACAATAGTACACAGTGTGGTCAGCATTACACCAAAATACAATATAGTGGTTGTCACACTGTGTTGATTACATAGGGTTTGTAGGGTCTATGCTATGACAAAATATCAACTCCTATAAAAGGTATCCCTTGTAATGATGTAATCCTTTCCCTCATACAAGTGTGGATACACAAGCTGTAGCTGTAGCTGTTGCTGTGTAGTAACAGCATCCCAGAAACCTGCCGGTGTACACACAGACAGCTTAGTACTATTCAGGCAGCTGCTGGATTAGTAACAAACAACACGGCTGGTTGGCAGGGGGCCAGAGCTTCTGACAAGCCTGTGGTTAAAGATTGCTGTGTAATAGCAGCATCCCAGAAACCTGCCGGTGTACACGCAGACAGCTAAACACTAATCAGGCAGCTGCTGGATAAGTAACACATAGTAACAAATAGCACGGCTGGTTGGCAGAAGGCCAGAGCTTCTGACTCAGAGGGAAGGAGAGGGGAAGAGAGAGAGAGCGGGCTACGGCGAGCCCTTAGTACATAGAAAAGCATACGACCCGATCAGGCATCTGGTGCAGTTCGCGCAGTCGCTCCTCCGGTGACGTCACCCTTGTGACATCAACGACACCTGACACGTGTTTCGCGAGTGTGATGCGCTTCTTCAGGGGGAGGAGTCTGCCTTTCCCCTTCAGTGTCTGATATATATAGGGAGACATGGACTCCTATTGGTCCGTGAATCCTTGTGAGGTCTGCCTGTATGCGCCTAATAGCGAGGTTAACCCTGTCTGACCGGGTTTAAGTCTAGTAACTAGTAGTTGGGGACAGTAAATTATTAATAATAAGTAAAAAGTTCCTTATACATGTTAATACGTTCCCAGAAATTGGTGCACATTGATCATGAACTGGTGCAAATTGTGTATAAATAAATAAATATTGCAGTTTTCAGAGTTGCGCTGAAACGGCCGCATGAGGCTAAAGGCGGCCGCCACTGTATGTTTGTGTGTCAATTTTATGCCAAAACTGCAATATGCAACACATAGTACTTAACCCTATATCACTAGTTAGAGGGAGAAAATAAGAAGAATGATTAGGTTTTTTTATAATTAACATGAATTTAGAATTTTTTGCTATAACTTAAAACCATAGTTGTATCAGTGTGTTCTGAGGGTGGAATTGGGAAAGGTGAAGAACAGAATAGATTAGAGGAAGAATAATTTCTAATGCTCATAATTAGAAAGGAAAGTTATTGTATCTGTTATTGAGTTAGTGTTATTTAGTTGCAATCACTTTTACTGGAATTATTGTATATACCTACTAGGTTAGAAAATATTTCTTCCCCTTTTTTTTATTACAAATTCAATCAAATCAGTGGACAAAATAAGAAAAATATTGATAAAACATTGGAACATTCATGCATGTGATTCTGTTCCAAAGGGGCACATTTTTGCAACACTAAATGTCGTTTATAGGAAAGCTAAGAATATCAAAAATATATTAGCTCCAAGTAAATTAAAGGGTTCTAATACATACAAGGAAGGTTAGAATGGGCTCATGTCTAGATCAATGGATAATTTTAAATGTGGTAAAGGAAGGTGCTTAACCTGTAATTGTTTGTTCACCCAAAATACATTTTTCAGTTTCTCTCAAGAGAGTTTCTCAGTTAGGGGACATATCACATGTAGGACCCCATATGTAATTTATCTAATATCCTGTGGCTGTGGTCTCTCCTATGTAGGGTGTACTACACACCCTTTGTATATTCGATTCCTGGAACATAGGAGAAGCATTCTTGATTGAGCACAGACAAATGGGATTCCTAAACAATATTTTCACAAACATAATAAAGATGTTTCTAACCTGAAAATGATGGATCTTGAATATATCCCTCATTCCATTACTGGAGGTGATAGGTTCTGACCCCTTTGTCGAGTAGACAAATATTGGATTTTTTGGCTAAATACTGTACTATGGCACCTTGTGGTCTGAATGAGTGTTTAGACACGAGCCAATTATCTAATACACTCATTAAATGCCTGCATTTCCCTCATAGCTCTCACTTGTTATCTGATCTCTCTTTGATGTGCATATGTTACATTTGCATGCATATACAATTGTATGCAGTATATTGTTTCAATTTGCACACAAAGTTGTTAGTACACATCCACAATAATTATCCCCTTTTTCATTTTCTTCCCTATTTTAAATTGTAATAACATCATAAAATGCGCAAGTATATATTTTTTGTATTTTAGGTATATATTAAGCACACACATTTTAAAATTATTTAATATAATGTTAAATTAGAAGCCTTCTGTTTAAAGGCTCTATTTTATATCGTACGTGTGCAGATATATGTATATCATGAAAAGTTATTATAAGTCCCTTTATGCAATAATTGTTATCATCTGGTCATTGTAATTATGATTCTATAAGAAGTGTGTATATAAGTGTAGCCCTGATTGTTTTGGGGCTATAGGTCTGCTCTCCTCCTGGCAGTAAAGCCTAGTAAGGGTAGGTGCCAGGAGTAATCATGGGTTTTCCCCACTCATAGCAGTGCATTGAGTCAGGGAAGGTAGTGTAATCAGGCCTTGTGTCCAATCAGAGGCACAGGGGTGGTTCCTACTGGACTTGTACTTAAGGCACTGCACTTCCTGTATTTAGTCAGTCTGCCTCTACCGTGAGAGAGGCTGCTTTACCCTAACCAAGCTGTCAGGGCTCTGGCAGTTTGAGGCCCTCCCTTAGGGGAGCAGAGGAAAAACGTTTCCTCTTATCCCACCGGGGGATAAGGGAAGAGCTAGGACGCTCCTTGTGCCCTTTGGCTGGGAGTGAGTCCAGGGACATCCTGAGGGTGGACACCCTACAAGCTACTAATAAACTGGGCTGCTGAATGCAGAGAGACAATAAAGGACACTGTGTTTTATTATACCTCCTGTCTGAGAGTGAAGTCTATTGGGAGGAGGGGGAAGAGATTCTTCTGCAGAGACTTCTCCCCATACACCTGGGGACTGCACGAGATGGGTGAGTACTATTTTGGCAAAACCCCAGAAGCCTGTCCTGTCATTCCCCTATACCACCATGCGGGAGACCCAGGGCCCCCTGTTACCAGCAGGTTTGTACCACACTATTCATGTAACCAGAGCGAGTTTCCCAGAGATAGGCCCTATGTGAGATTGGGTGGGGGAAACAGGGTTACATAAGGTTGCACCTTATTCAATGCTACAAATCCCTGAGGAAGTCACCTGGAGTGATGAAACGTGTTGGGCAGTTTCATTGGAGCATTTCTACAGCCAATTAGCTGTCAGTGCCTCTCTCACCTGAAAAAAAAAACATTCCCGCTTCTAACACGGCAAGAAAGGAAGCTGTGTGAGATTCTGTGAAAGCAGCTTGTCATTAGCCTCCTGTGGAGTAGATTATTGCGGCAAAAACAACAGAGCAACACACTCACGAGAGTTAGACTAATTGGCTGTTTTTATCCTAACCTTTCAGGACGCGGGTGTATGGCCCTTCTACGATTTACCATCTGTGATTACAATTATTACTAAACACAGAAATTGCTTTTGTTATTGACATTTGGGATTTTAACGGATTCCAAGGAGAGAGATGGGTCTACAGCTATAGCCAACACACTCTCAAGTAATAGTGGTAATTCAATTTATCCTATTAGGGTCCCACCCTAGAGGCAATTGCACAACGGTCCTATACTGTGCTAAGATCTAATGGGCTCTTGGGAGAGAGGCCACAGTGGACTTTGTGTGATTTTGGATTTCTCTAAGGACAGTGTTTTGTTTTTTGTAGTATACAGTGTCAAACTCAGTAGCACACCTTTTGACACACACATAATATATATATATATATATATATATATATATATATATATATATATATATATATATATATATAAACAGAAAAAGAGAGAGAGCGCACGCCACATAGCATAACACTGTGTATTTAATATGAAAAAGGGAAGGGAAGGGGGGGGGGGGGAGGAATCACACTCACAAGAATAAAATAGTTAAAAGGCAATTTGTGATTATATCACCACCATCCGGTTCTGTGCTGCAGAATTTTGTCTTTGTAGGCTCCTTCAGGACTGCCTTTGGAAGTCACAGCTCCCCAGATTCCTGGGGTGACGTTTGCCGTCTGAATGCAGTCCAAGAACTTGGCTCTCCACTCCGAATGGCCGCCGTATGGATCCCACGCTGGATGTGGCCTCGTGCGTGTGCGCAGCGTCGTAGTGACGTAATCACGCTATCAGAGTCCCTGACGCGTGCCTTACTATATGTGTACTGCATTATTTGTGTCCCATATCACTTATTTATACACCCCATTGGTTCTAAATGTATCAAATTGTGCCATTATGTATATGGTGTGCACTATCCCCAATTAAGACCTTTGGAGCTGTGTTTGTGGGGTTTACTGATACATATTGCAATTTGTTTTACACACTGTTAGCTATTGCATGCCCAATACTTGATGGATTCAGCGCCCAAGTAATTCCATACAGCCACCTCATCCTTGTATATATATTTTTTATCCCTACACAATTCTCTGCACTATTTTCGTGAGCACATTAGGTGTTCCACAGTAATTGCTTCCCTGCCAGCCATTCTGCCCATCAGCCTGTTCGCGCGAACAGTTAATTCACATGGGTCATTAACAATGCGCATGTTCATTAATACATTAGTACTACTTACCAGCTTAATATATTCAAGATGGCCACCGTTCTCCCTGTGATAGGTTGCTTGTAGGGCACACAGGCAGGTGATTCTAATTTTCTGTGATTGGTGTTTTTCAGCAGCACTGGAGTTTTGGGCTATATATATGTACTCTGCACTGCATTCATTGCACCACCTTGAGAAAGGTCCCACTGGGGAACCGAAACATCGGTTTATGTGTCTTTTTCAATACAAAAACTTGTGATCAAACTTACCAGAGTGCTGTCTCCTGATCTCGTGCTTCAAACGGTATCATATGGTTTATTATTGCTTTATGGGACAAGCACCCAATTTTTTCTACTTGCAAGTGGAGTGCCGGCTGCTTCTGTGGATTATATATATATATATATATATATATATATACATATATATAAAGAAGCACAAGCTCCATAGCACATAACTGTATAAAAATATGGTATATTTATTAAAATAAATATGGTATATTTAATAAAACAACAGTGGGAGAATCAGCTGGCTGGAGCCGCAGGAGACTCTGAAGCACCTCTCTCACGTCCGCATGCGATGACATCACCACGTCATCGTATGCAGACGTGAGGGAGGTGCTTCCGAGTCTCCTGCAGCTCCAGCAAGCTGATCCTCCCACTGTTGGTATTCAATCTCTCATGGAGAAAAACCAGGGAGGCACTGTGAGGCGCTGAGACGCTGTGAGCTCATGGCAGGAGTTGTATGCGGCATTAACTGATGATCAGGTGCACAGTATCTATCTCGGACTCCTCCGTCCATGTTGATGACTCCCCCTAGAGATTTCCCTCCCACACATGTATTTTTTAAGTATCCTGTATGTGCATTTCCTTGGAACTGTTCATTTTAATAAATATACCATATTTTTATACAGTTACATGCTATGGAGCTTGCGCTTCTTTTTGTTTTTTTTTATCTATAAGTTCACTAGTGGGAGGCTACACCACTTTTTATGAAGCTGCACAGTACTCCTAGGATCTGATTGCTGGGTTTCCTATTAGACTCCTCTGGAATATCACCAAGTTGAATCAATTGGACTTAATCCTTTTTTGGACTATTTAACACTATTTTCACATCATCACTGTTTGGTTTATAAGTATATATATATATATCGATCAATTTTTATGAGTATAAGTTCACTGATTATATTATTTAGTTATTAGAATTCAATACACGATATATATTTTATTTTCACTTAATCACTTTACTAATTAGAGCTCCTTTTTGTGTGTGTTTATATATATATATATATATATATATATATATATATATATATATATATATACAGTGGTTGACAAATCATCCAAAAATCTACTCGCCACACAAAAAAATCTACTCGCCACATAGTACCAAACGTGTGCTGCTTGGGCCAATATTTACTCGCCCGGGGGTTAAATCCACTCGCCAGGGGTGAGCAAATGTATAGGTTTGTCGAACACTGTATATATATATACATATATATATATATATATATATATATATATATATATATATATATGCAAATACAACTGTATGCACATATATATATATATATATATGTAACGGGTTTCCCCCCCCCCCCATCGCAGATATAGTGTGGGGTGCAAGGGAACATACGATGTTACCATAGGTGTGGTACATTACCTGTTGGCTCACAGGAGGTCTGAGCGTCCGCCACGGGGAACCTGGGACATAACACAATACTAGGGGTGATCACTTACACGATGCAGCGCCTCCACCTGCGATGGCTCCCGCCAGAGGGGGAGTGGTTCCTCGCAGGACAATCACTAATAATCACATACACAGTGGGGTATAATAACTAATGGCTTTACTAACATGCATAACAACTCATCACATTCATAATGACCTGTGTCCCTCTCACGAGGAGACACTTACTGCGACGTCTCGCAGGACGCTCCCCAACACTAGGTGATCCCACCCAGTGTCCAAAGAACCCCCAGCCAATGTCCCGCACTCTTGCAGAGGGAACGTGGGTGACTGCGCAGTCACTAATTACGTTAAGGGCCCGGTGGTGCACTTAAGAATGTGTGATACCTGCCGAGCACTCCGGTGCTCGGGTCAGCAACTCTTCACAAAGGGTCAGACGTGTGATAAATCCGTCTGATCCTCCAACCGAACGCCTGGCACGGGCGGACCGCCAGGGGCGATCCTATTCTGACGAATGTCTCGGTGGACCCCAACGTGGGTCCGAACTCCGTCGCTGGAACCACAGCATCCGCTGAGTCCCTAACTACCCTAGGTACTAACGTGACAGGTACCCTAGCCTAGGGCCTGTCCCTGTCGCACCACAACTGGGGAGTGAGAGCCTATCTGGGACCTAAGGGGTTAATAGCCTTCCTACTCCCCTAACGGTTCCCAGTCCTGACTCCCACTAACAACTGACTAACCTGAGTGACAGGGTCCCTTACTCTAGGGCAGTCTCTGGCAACATTCACTATCATGGGGTAACTTATAGCTATCTTGGGCCAAGGGGGTGCTGGCCTAGTACAGGGTCCCTCTCTCCGGTACCCTACCTCCTTCCCTTGTCTGCCCCTTGCTCTGACTAACTAACATGCTCTCTGCCCGCGAAATGTATCCACTTCTGTCCAGGGCAGTCCTACAGCCCTATTGGCTCCTATCAGGCACCTGGTGCCTGTCTCGCTATGCCCCATGGGATTTGTAGTCCCATGGAGCCTAAAAACACATAGGGGCCGCATGCGCGCCTTTCCTACACCTGCACTAACCCCTAATGGCTGCCGCAACCTTTCTATCCCTGTCCCTACTCTCGCGCGACTCTTTCCTACCCTCGCGCGATCTTCTGCCAATGCGCGACTATCTCGGGCCGCCGGGGACTCACTGCGCATGCGCAAACTGGCGCAACATGGCGGCGCCCTACGCGAGAGCTGCCAGAGATCTCCTGCACTCCGGCGAGCTCCCTCCTCAGCCCCCACCCTCCGGGATGGCCGGCGGGTCTGCCGCTGGCCTCTGGCAGTACCCGACAGCATCCGTGGCCACGGAGGCTCCCTGGGAGGACGAAGGGGGAAAAAGGTGACCTGGCTACACTCTCCCCTTGGTGAAAAACAAAACGCCCTCGCTTGGGGTACAGCATAGCATGGCACAATTTTACACACTGAAAATTTGCGTGGCATATCCCATACACATAACATATCGGCTGCAACATCCCTTAAACCTGGCACATTACACCCATTATTACCCGAGGCCAGCTGAGTATCAGCTGCTTACTGAGACCATTTGTGGGGTGCCCCTAACTGATCAGATGGGGGTACTTCACTTTTGCGACCGTGAGCCTCCCCAGGGTGAATCTCTTGGAAAGCACACTCTGGCGTAACAGTCACTGGTTCAGTGCTACTTCCTCCCTCTGGTGAAAGGAATAGCACAGTGTCCTTCAAACCGGCCTTTACCTGGTCATCCATGGCCTGGAAGCAGCAGGCCAAACGGCTAGGACCTTTCCCGCGGTCCACTACTTGGCGAACGGGCCACTTCTTTTTGGGCACAAAGGGGACAACTCCTACTAGTACCTTTCCCTCACAGTCCTTGTCCCTACCTACTGGCGAGGCTTCCACTGGGAAGCGAGAAATGGACAATGTCTCTTTACTCAAAGTCTCTGCTTCACCTGGCATGGGGTAAAGGGTAGATACCTTACCACTGCGGTGATTCACGGTGGCCAACAGGTCCTTGGGGACACTGCCAGTTCCCACCTCTGCGGTCTTGGGGCCTGTCCACAACACGTCTGGGACAGTCCACTCACTGTCCTGAAACTCGGGAGCGTTGGATCCCAGTCCTGGGACCATTTGGGTTGGAGCGCACGGGCTCTCGCACAGTTCAGGAACCGTAACTCTGGCCTTTCTCACGGCCACCTCCATCGGAGCCTGGGGGGAGCAAGGGGGTTACTTACCACTCAGCCGGCTGGCGATGGGTTTCTCTTCCTCTGGAACGATAGACGGTGGGTACTGGTCCACTCGCACTGCGGATGGCTGTCTTCTAGGGGGGACACCTCCGCCAGGACGCAATGTCGAGTGGAGCCATTCGCCCTGGTGTCCAGACTTAAGAAGCTATCGTGCTCCGCGGTCACCTGGAGGCTCACACCCAACACCCTTGGGGCAGTCAACTCACCCTTGTCGTCATCAACAGGTACTGATTCCAAGCCTGGGACCGATGGTACCTCTGTAGGCCGGCCGGGCCGTGGTAGGGCACACGAGCCCATATCAGGATTCACTGAGATAGTTGGCTTGATGACTTCACTCGCGTGGTCCGCCGGCAGGCGCATCACCACGAGGGGTTGATCACGGAAATCACTAAAAGAAGATTGGGGTACAGACACCTTACCCTGTGATTCCTCTGTATCATCGCTGGGGTGGTTCGCCGGTAGGCGCATCGCCACCGATGGGACTTCAACCTCTTTATTGGAAAATTCTGCAGGCGGCAGCAGTACGGGCTTCATGAACTGTGCCCCGCAATCTTTACACCTGTCTCCCCAGGCCAATGTACAACGTGTGCAGTCATATTTGTTACAAACACACCGTATGCACCCGTCCTCGCTCTCCCTTTCCACCTTGCGGGTTACCATGTGCTTGTATGCATCATACGCCCCGTCACCATACATGATAACATCATCTTGTAAGCACTGACACAAAAGAATGGATACATTCCCGGCCTTTGTCCGCCAGACTCCAAACTGCAGAGGGGGTATATTGCTGCGCCCGATATCTCCTTTATGGTGAACAGAAATTACTGGTTGGGGCTCACTGAGCTTGCTCCCCCTGGTGGACGGTAAAGGAGGGGCGCTTTCTATCAAGGACTCGTTCTGGCTTGGTGCTAAGCCACTCGTGCTGCAGGGGAGGGGCTTAGGATTTCCTGCCCATCCCGGACAAATTTCTGGAAAGTTATTATGCACCTTGAGCGCGGTACCACGTGCAGGCTGCTCACTTGGGGGAAGTTGCCAGGGTGCGGGGTCCGCGTATACTAAAGGGTAACCCTCAGGGGGGCACTCGGGCATAACCAACTTGGAGGGGGACTCTGACAGGCATATATCCCACTCAGAGGACACCTCAAAAAGCATCGAACACCACTGGGAGGTGGGGTCTTTATCTTCATCTAATGGACAAGTGTACGACCACCCGGGGATTTCACGCATATGCCCCCAGACCGCCTGACATTTTATATGTGCGGGAAGGCCTATGACGGCCACCACACGGCGGGGACTAAAATCTTGCCTCAAAGCCCAGGCAAGGACCTCACGTCCAGACTTGACAAACATGGTGGACACAAAAATAGGAATGGAACAATTTGGAAAAATTGAAAACAGGGCACCCCAGGTCTCTCTCAGCAGCGCCTCCAAATGTAACGGGTTTCCCCCCCCCCCAATCGCAGATATAGTGTGGGGTGCAAGGGAACATACGATGTTACCATAGGTGTGGTGCATTACCTGTTTGCTCACAGGAGGTCTGAGCTTCCGCCACGGGGAACCTGGGACATAACACAATACTAGGGGTGATCACTTACACGATGCAGCGCCTCCACCTGCGATGGCTCCCGCCAGAGGGGGAGTGGTTCCTCGCAGAACAATCACTAATAATCACATACACAGTGGGGTATAATAACTAATGGCTTTACTAACATGCATTGTGAAACCCAGTGACTTGGAAAGGCGCTTGACAGCTATAAATGTGATCAAATAATATAAAAGTTGGTGAATCTGAAAAAATCTCGACCTTCCAGGGAATATGCACTGATTCCCTTACAACAGTTTAGGATCCAGGGCAGGAAGGGAGCAGTATCGTCAGGAACACCCAGAAAGAAATACAAAAATAATCATGGTGCAGTACATAAAATAAATGTGAATCCAACTATAAAACTTGGCTCTTGTGGATAACCTACTTACAAAATGTAAGATTCAAAATAGCGGGTTTGTTTTAAAGTTGAGTCTTTGGGCACCTCAGCTTGGGACCGCAGCATACAACAGCATACATCAGTAAAGGCTGGTGACAGGCAGGATGGTGTTTTCACATAGGCTTCAACTCCCAATCAGGCATATGCAATCATACAGAGATGAAAGGAAACAATAGTGTTTTACCAGATAACACCAAATTTTATCAGGGAAACGTGTAAGAAATGTACTCACAATGTATTACATGAGCACATTCACAAAAGGGTTTTCTTTACTATCATGATTACTATCATGGGGTAACTTATAGCTATCTTGGGCCAAGGGGGTGCTGGCCTAGTACAGGGTCCCTCTCTCCGGTACCCTACCTCCTTCCCTTGTCTGCCCCTTGCTCTCACTAACTAACATGCTCTCTGCCCGCGAAATGTATCCACTTCTGTCCAGGGCAGTCCTACAGCCCTATTGGCTCCTATCAGGCACCTGGTGCCTGTCTCGCTATGCCCCATGGGAGTTGTAGTCCCATGGAGCCTAAAAACACATAGGGGCCACGTGCGCGCCTTTCCTACACCTGCACTAACCCCTAATGGCCGCCGCAACCTTTCTATCCCTGTCCCTACTCTCGCGCGACTCTTACCTACCCTCGCGCGATCTTCTGCGCATGCGCGACTATCTCGGGCCGCCGGGGACTCACTGCGCATGCGCGAACCGGCGCAACATGGCGGCGCCCTACGAGAGAGCCGCCGGAGATCTCCTGCACTCCGGCGAGCTCCCTCCTCGGCCCCCACCCTCCGGGATGGCCGGCGGGTCTGCCGCTGGCCTCTGGCAGTACCCGACAGCGTTCGTGGCCACGGAGGCTCCCTGGGAGGACGAAGGGGGAAAAAGGTGACCTGGCTACATATATATATATATATATATATGAACAGTATTAAAGACAGCGCACCTTTTTCCAGCACACCCAAATTGCTGCCTCTCTGGTGACGTGTGCCAAAATGTTGCACCAAATACCAATATTGATTAAGATATTTACATGAACCAACTGGTGCTCGCCTATACAAAAATGTAATATAATGAAAAAATATATATAAACCAAACAAAAAATAAAAATATAAAAAATGTGCAAAAATGTGAAAAAAAAATAAATAAAAATTATTACAATAATCTGTTGAAAATATATAAAAAAAATATAGCATAAAAATACAAAAAAATTGAACTATAAAAAATATACTTAAGTCCAAATGAAGTCCATGAATAAATAAAACAAAGGTCCAGGCTGCTTCTTCTTGGGCTCACCAAGTTCCCATAGTACCTATTAGAAAAAGAAAAGAGAAAAAGCGCCCGATCCTTGTGTAAAATCAGATGAACAATTTAATAAATCATGGACATGACAAATGCACACTTACAATTTGTCTGATTAAAACAAGCATTTTATGGGACCTGCCCATGCACCAAACGAAGACTCCACAGTCACCTCCACTCTGCAATCTCACGATTAGTTCGTGTTCCAGTACTTGAGAACGCCGTTTTCTCCAGGGTGTATATCAACCATCCGTCAGGAGCTTCTCAGCAGCGTGCGTCCGCCATTACTCCCACGCATGTGGTACTGGATACCGGAAGGACTTTGCTTGTGTTTCCTTGGTCTCTGGTGCCGAAGGCAGGTCAGCCACCGTAGTTACAATGTAAACCGTCCCTACGCGTTTCTTCCGCCTTTGCGGATTTCATCAGGGGATGAAAAGTCCTTCCGGTATCCAGTACCACATGCGTGGGAGTAATGGCGGACGCACGCTGCTGAGAAGCTCCTGACGGATGGTTGATATACACCCTGGAGAAAACGGCGTTCTCAAGTACTGGAACACGAACTAATCGTGAGATTGCAGAGCGGAGGTGACTGTGGAGTCTTCGTTTGGTGCATGGGCAGGTCCCATAAAATGCTTGTTTTAATCAGACAAATTGTAAGTGTGCATTTGTCATGTCCATGATTTATTAAATTGTTCATCTGATTTTACACAAGGATCGGGCGCTTTTTCTCTTTTCTTTTTCTAATATATATATATATATATATATATATATATATATATATATATATATATATATATATGCAGTGGTTGACAAATCACCAAAAAATCTACTCGCCACACAAAAAAATCTACTCGCCACCTAGTACCAAACGTGTGCTGCTTGGGCCAATATTTACTCGCCCGGGGGTTAAATCCACTCGCCCGGGGCGAGCAAATGTATAGGTTTGTCGAACACTGTATATATGTATATATATATATATATATAGTTCACTTTGTATTTTTGTCATATTTTTGTCATATTGAAAGTCGCAGACACACTTACGTCCCATTCGCAACTGTCTCTTCACAGTGGCTGCCCTCATGGCAATGAATCTGGGCCAATACCTTTTCCTGTAGTGGCGGACCCTGTGCATTACTGTTCCTCATAGCTTCCTTTTGTCTTAAATCTACTGCACTCTTTTTTATGTACTGCTTCTGTGACCCAAGTGTCTGTCTTAGGTTTGTAACCTTTTTCTCCAACTTCATCTGAGGAACCTCCTGCTGAGAAGCAGTAGAGTACAACATAGCATCCTGCTCAGTCTTCAGAGCCTCAAGCTTCTCCTCCAGGTCACGCTTTTGTATCTGTGCCATCTTGCGGTCAGTACGCTCAAACTCCAGGTCCCTTCTCAGGTCTTGAAGCTGTCCTTCTGTATTTCTTCTTTCACACAGTGCAGCTGCTAGTTCAGCTTCTTTAGAGTTGAGTCGCGATTCCACATCTCCTAGCAGACTCAGAGCCAGGCTTAAATCTGTTTCTTTTCCTCTATTTATGACCCGCAGCTGCCGGAGCTACTCCCGAACCTTGTCCAGAAATTTGCGGGCATCGCCCATCTCAGTCTCATAGCGTAGTGTCAGGTCGGCCATCTTACGGACGGACACCTCCTCCCTCTCGGTGAGTTGTATCTTGCACTCAGGCATCTGCAACTCTTCAATCTGATCCTGCCAGTTCCCTCTAAGGGCCTTCACCTCTTCCTTGTGCTTGCTCTGGACTGGCCTCAGAGCCTCCTTCGTATTTTGGAGCTCTGCAGTTTTTTTTGCAAGGATCACTGCTGCTTCTGTCTGCTTCTGTCTGCCACACCTCTTTCTCCTGAGTGTACTGACTTTTGGGGATGGAACAGCCGCTCTGCTTCTTCATACAGAGTCACCTGGTATCTAAGCTCCGCCTCCAGCGATGCTCTTGTGGTCAACGTGACCATCAGCTGCTCCAGGGAGAGAAATTCTTTTTCCAGCATTCTCTCTGCAGTGCTGCCTATACTTCTAAATTTTCCTGGGACATGTGCTCCATCACTTTTTCTGGTAGGTGAAGCTTCTCATTTCCTTCATTAGCCTTGTCAGACAAATCTGAATTTTCTACTTACAGACTTACATTCTCTTTCTTTACAGTCTCTACATTACTCAGGACATTCTCAGAGGTATCCTTCAATGTACACAGCTCTGTGTTGTGAGCGTGAACGTCTTTCTGAGAGAATTCCAGCTCTCTAAGGCAATTACGAATCTCTTGCAGAGCCTCCCCATATTTCTGCTTTAGGTTAGCAATTAGTCCGACAGATTTGTTCTGCTTTTCATCCATGGTAGCAATTGAGGTGTTGGCCTTTTCCAGACTTGTCGTCAGCTCCTCCAACTCACTCCGTAAGAGACTCTCTGATTTCTTCAAAACCTCATGCTGGGAGTATACACCTCTGTAACTCTGTGTTCGCTTCTCGCTCCTTATTCAATTGCTCCCACAGGACTTCATAATCATGGCGGGCAGTTTGGAGTGCCGAAACTAAGGCGTCTTTATCCTGGATCAAGGATTTAGCTTCCCTTTGCTCCTCCTTTTTCTTTGCCGCTGTTCCCGTGACAATTTTGCCCGTCGCTCCAGTCTGCAGCACATCTCGACGCCTTGCTGACTCATGTTGTCCTGATATCGCAGGCTCAAGTGTTTCGGTCACTTCCTCTGTGACTTGAGAAATACTTTTCATCTTTTTCTTTGCTTTATTAGCTCCAGAGACATCAGTGGTACTGGGCACACACTCACTATTATTAGCTTCCACATCTTCCTTGTGTTCAAAACGCGTTGTTTGCTCTTGCAGCTGAGGGAGACAATATTCATCATGCTGCTCCTGTTGCCAGTGTTTATATTTGAGAATTTGGGGACACACTTCTCCCGTGTGACCCGGTCCATGACAGGCCCAACACACTGAATCCTTTAGATAGTCACTTGGTTTCCTTCTAGCCGGCACGGCTCCAAATTCCTGGTCACTGCCTACAAGATTATGGGGTCTTGCGCTCTGGACGCTGGTCACTTTTTCAGCTTTTATCTTCCTGGGGCCACATATGAGTCGTCATCATCATCGTATGGCCTGAACGGACACTGTTTTGTATAACTATGTACATTGCAAAACAGACATTTGACGGCGGCCATTTTAAAACCCCAGTTTTTTTTCTCGTTGACACCCGATGGGGCAGACTTTATACAACACACGTGAGTTGTACAATATTTGAACCTTCTTGGTTCTTCTTATGGCAACATCTTTACAAAAATCAATTTTTACTATTTCCAACCCCGGCAGGGTAAACTTGACACTCAATACTTTGCTTATGGCATTTGCTTTACACAGCACAGCAATCCTTTCATACCCGATGGGGCAAACTTTACACTCAGCACTTGCTTGCTGTAAATTCGCTTGCTTCAGCAAAATAAAATTTTTGGTTTTGGTTTTCTACATGGGTTCATGAACTTAACACATCTACTGACCCCCAGAGGCGTAGCATCCCACTTCTGACACCACCTGTGGCAGGACGGCATTGTGGCAGGATCAGTAAGACACTAGACACAGTATGAAACTTTAACTGTGTTTTATTAGCCACAAACAAATAAACTCTGGGTTCACTGCCCCTTTAAGAAAACCAAATCATAGAAAATAAACCCCTATTCCCTTTAGGGAAAGCTAACTACACCATAGCTTTCACCCTCACCAACTGCATGGCCAGCCAAGCTGGTTCCCAAGCCAAAAACATGCCCTGGCATATGCCACAGTGTAACACTGCCTGGCATATACCACAGTGTAACACAGTCTCTGCATACAATAATAAGGGTTTTGCTTATTTTAGTCCTTTGGAGCAGACGTCCCTGCTTCAGCATGGTCTCTCCTCCTTTCTTCCTAGGGGAACTCAGCCACAAGTTGAGACCAGAGAAACTCCTCTGTAGGTCCTCTATACCAGCTTCCGTAGCTGGGGAGCACTTCTATCTCCCCCCTTCCCTGGGGAAAACAGTCTCTCTGTCTGGCAGCTTCCTTTGTCTTTTAAAACACTTCCTCATTCAGTTAATTCGTTCAGGCTGATTAACTCCATTGGTTAGCAGCTGCTGCTGGATTCTCTTTGAGGAATTAACACTCTGTGGACTGGAAAGCACACTTACAGCCGCTCGGAATACCCCTGTCATGGCGCGTGATGTTTTCCAACCGTACCGCCTTTAGACGCGAGTGCAGAAAATGGCATTTTAGAGTTCTGTTTTTTAAACACCTTAAATTGACACAGTAGCACAGTACTGTACACATTGCAATTCATTCATTTCATTGCACCCAAAGAAACAGAATCCATGAAATTCAACAAAGCAATCGCGATAAGCGCGTGTGCCTGGGGCGATTGGCCGTGTTCATGCTGCGTGGAGTACAGCAGAGCACACGAAATCGGCGCAGTGAAGTTTTAGAATAACGACTGCTACAGCTATATTTCACTGTTCCAGCCCCTAGAGGACAGTGATGGTATCCCAATATATATGTATCTGTATGTATGTACACACACACAAATACTGCACCGACACACTTTATCCGAGCAAATACCCGGTATGTACCTGGCAGATACCTGGAATGCGCCGCTCCTCACCTCTGACAAGCCCCGTTGCATTTGCCTTCCCAGCCTGGGTTCATGCCTGGCTGATGGGCGGCTGATCTGTTAAATGATAATGATTAGGATTTAATAGGCTGCAATGCTTCGCGTGTCTATCAGATGGCATAAATTCATGAATTGTAATGCAGTATATATATATATACTGTGCAGTATTGCAGCCAGCTGGAATAAAATGCTTCAATCCCGGCTTGGAAAATAACTCAATGCACTCGGGCAGAAAACAGTCACAAACCTCAATACACCCGGGTATACCCGAATTCGTGGGACTAGCCGAGCTCGAATAAAGTGTGTCGCCAGTGTATAGTTTCTCCACAAGAAGTTTATTCAGACAAATGTAAGGAGCCTATGTTATGTAATGTTATGGTCAATGTTTTGCTTATTACTCAATTACTTGTCTTTAAATTTGCGACACAATAATAACATACATTAAGAATTCTTTTATTTAAAACTACATACATCTGATATATAATAATGTGAATTTTTTTTAAATAATAGGTTCTCTTCACGTTGTGAACTTTGCTTAAGAATTTATGCACTGTTAGATTCATATTTTGATAAAAACTAATCAAATCTTTGGGGTGATAATTTAAAAACTCCAATCCCTCTTAAAAATGTTAAGCACCACGATGGCAAACATATTACACATTTTATTATCCAAAATTATTCTCCAAACAAAATTAGTTTGATCTAAGCATGGGAATGGGAGACTCCTGAAATGTTACGGTGGTTTTGTCTTCGCCATATACAAATGTTCAGGTTATTTTACCCACAAATTCATTTTGATGGAGAATCCATAATGTAATACAGTATTTCTTAGCGGCTCCATTCCAACAACCATAACGGAAACCAAAATGCATGGGAGAAATCATGTTATCTTGTGATCTTTAACGTTTTAGCATGTGCAATAAAAAAACGCTACATCTGTAGATATCTAAATAAAGATGCAGGTTAAATGTCTCCCATAGCATGACTTTTTGAGCCCTATTCTTTCCCTTTTACCCCGTCAGGACCAAGAGAATAACATGGCATTAAGCAATATTATTTTCCTGGACATCCACGAAGAATGTGAGCAAATAGCAATTAAACTGTGCCCTGGAACAGGAGGAATATTGATTGGTGATTTAATGCTAGTCTGGGTTTGTGTATCTACAAAATGTCTATAGTTCTATATACTGTAGTTGTACCGTCACTAAGCACATGTTATCAAAAGACAGTCCCATTTGACAACTGAACTTTAACATGCCCTGGATGCTGCTTCAGACCTGGTCATTTGAAAGGAGATTTCTGACTTGGATAAATTAGCTTTTTATGGCATTGCTGTTTTAAATCTATAAAATCATTTGCCTTGGTGGAAAATTCCATTTAAATAGTTTTGTTACTGACTTATGAAACATGCTCCATATACACTAAGATATTGTACATAGTATGAGCTCATTCATGGGAAGCCATTCAGACAAAATAAAAGCCTAAGATCAAGTAGGGAATGGGCAGGCTAGGTGGGCCAAATAATGCTTCAGAAGTTTCAGTAGAATCTCATACCTTAATTATGCTATAAATAAGCTCTCGCATACATCGTGAAACTCACTGTTTGGTATGTGTGTGGTACATTTTCCAGTCTTGTATTTGGACTGCAAGAGTATGTATTTTTATTCTTTATGTGTTGCTTGTGCAGTATGAGTTCTTAGTCTGTCAAATGCCAGCTTGAGCACATGTACACATTTATAGTATTTTTGGGTGTTCTTTTAAAAAAAATTGCAAAACCTAAATGGATTTCAAGATTTGCTAATTATCTCTTTGCAGAGGTTTAAAGACAAGTTAACTAAGCATTTGTACGGTAGAACAGCAGTCAAAGCAGTCACAGTCTGATGAAAAGACTTGTGCATCTGAATACTGTAGTTTAACAAAATCTGCTGATGCAGATTACTTTTTTGTGCTTTTGTGCACTCATTTTGAGGCAACCAGAAAACAACATTAAATTACTACACATGTAAAATAAAAATAAGTACACTGTTTTTACTGGGGATGCACAATATTGTAAAGGGAACCTTAAATCGACTATGCCACTCATGAATCACACAAAAGGATTGTGCTAGAGATAAATAACTCTGTATACTTTGTGGCCCATTCTTTTGATATAGTTATTTTTATAATGAATGCAAAATGCATGTAGCAGTGAATAGCAGGAACTTACTCAGCCCTTTGAGACATTATTGTCTATTTTTAGCATCATGTTTATTCATGTATTTTTTTCTTTTTCATAGGAGATAGTATTTTATTATAGAACAAGCATAAGACGTACTGTAACTATTGGAACCAAGAAAGGAACCTCGTTCTCTTATACTATATCCCTTGGGCAGGGATTCACTATGATCCAATATGACAGTGCGGTCCCGCATCAGCTGCCATTTACTTTTTTCTTTTTTTTTACTTGCAATACTTTTTACCCAGGTTTTTAAAAAGATGTTTGCATATTTTTATCCCCTATTGTCCGAATCCAGGTTGTTTTCTCAAAAGCTAAAAACCATGCCCAACATTTTTATTTATAAATACCTTAAATAACACAAAAGCCATAAGTGGCCATACGTTTCTTAAACATTTGGTGGAATGTGCACAAGCATTTTACCGTAGTACATGAATCAGTTACTGGATTTTTAGAACCGGGAAAATAAAAAGTTGCTTTGATAAGAAAGAGAAGTCTGTAACACTGCAGGGACTTATTCTCCTCTGGAGCACACCTGAGATACCTACAGTAGGAGATATGCAAAATATATTACATAGTTACATAGTTACATAGTTACATAGTAGATGAGGTTGAAAAAAGACGTACGTCCATCAAGTTCAACCTATGCTAAATTTAAACAACAGATACTTTGGGGCCTATGCAGAGAGCAGCGCTATTTCGAAATTCGCCATTTTTTGGAGAAAATCGCGCAGAAAGCAGCAGAAAATGGCGAGTTCCGAAAAACGCGCCAATTTTTCTTTTCTATTTGTAAAACTCGCCTCGCGGCTGGCGAGAACCTCAATCTCGCCAGTTTTAAAAATATCCTAATGCAGAGAGGCGCGAACGGCATCTAGCGGCTGTTCGCGCCAATAAAATGGCGCGATTGTCTCCTTTTTGCCTCGCCAGAAAAAATTGGCAAGAAGCTGCCGCTCGCGGCCATTGCAATGGGAAAAAAAAGGCGCGCATTTGTTTTTACACGTTTCTGAAGCGCGCATCTCGCCAATTTAAACTCGCCACACGCATCCATGTTAAACATAGCAGAATTCGCACTTTTCTGCATATGGAGAATAAAACTCTCCAAAAAAGCTACTTTTTAATAAATTCGCCAATTTTAAAATTCGCTGCTCTCTGCATAGGCCCCTTTATTCTATATCTATACTTACTTATTGATCCAGAGGAAGGCAAACAAAAAACCCCATTAAGGGGAAAAATTAATTCCTTCCTGACTCCAAGAATTGGCGATCGGATCAATCCCTAGATCAACATCCTTCCCATGTATACTTATTTGGTATATCCCTGTATACCTTTCCCATCTAAAAAGATGTCCAACCTTTTTTTGAACAAATCTATTGTATCTGCCATCACAGTCTCTATGGTTAATGAATTCCACATTTTAACTGCCTTTACTGTAAAGAACCCTTTCCTTTGTTGCTGGTGAAATTTCCTTTCCTCCAACCTTAAGGGATGGCCACGTGTCCTTTGTACTGCCCATGGGATGAATAGTTTTTTTGAAAGCTCCTTGTATTGTCCCTGAATATATTTGTATATACAGTGGCGACACTGTTTATTCTAACACGGCCGTAACCGCGGTGTGGGGAAAGTCGCGACTAGCCGGCGGCTCGTTTGGGGATTTCCCTGGCACGTGCGGTGAGTCACTCTGGCGCCGGTCACACGGTCCAGAGTTCCCCGGCATCCCCGAAGCCTGCAGAGGCAGCAGTGGTAAGGGGGAAGCTGCGCAAAACTGCGCGCAGCCAGGGGGAGCAGCCAGGGGTTCGGGGAAGGGGAGGGGAGCATTTTTTTATTAAACGCGGGAAGGGGAAGAAAGGGGAAGATGCGGCTCGCTCGCGGCTCCGTTTTGGCGCCAGCCGGGCGCCAGCTGAAAAAAGCCCCGTTCATAATGGGCAAATGTTAGAATAAGATGTGTCGCTACAGTAGTTATCATATCCCCTCTTAGACGCCTCTTTTCTAATGTAAATAAATCTAATTTAGCTAGCCTCTCCTCATAAGTTAGAATGTCCATCCCCTTTATTAATTTGATGGCTCTTCTCTGTACTCTCTCTAGTTCCATAATGTCTTTTCTTAGGATTGGTGCCCAAAATTGTACTCCATATTCAAGGTGTGGTCTTACTAATGCTTTGTAAAGGGGCATAATTATGTTTACTTCCCTTCCATCCATTGCCCGTTTGATGCACGATAAGATCTTGTTTGCCTTTGCAGCTACTGCATGACATTGGGCACTATTGCTAAGCCTGCTGTCTACAAGCACTCCTAAATCCTTCTCCATCAAGGATTCCCCCAATATATCTCCATTTAATTTGTAAATCGCCTTTTTATTCTTGCATCCCAAATGCATAACCTTACATTTATCTGTATTAAACCTCATTTGCCATTTACCTGCCCACGTTTCCAGTCTCTCCAAAGTCCTTCTGAAGAGAAATTACATCCTGCTCTGATTCTATTACCTTACACAATTTAGTATCATCAGCAAAGATGGAGACTTTGCTCTCGTTACCAACCTCAAGGTCATTAATAAACAAGTTAAAAAGCAGGGATCCCAGTACCGATCCTTGAAGTACTCCACTCACGACTTTAGCCCAACCTGAAAAAGTTCCATTTATGACAACCCTCTGTTGTCTGTCCTTTAACCAGTTTTCAATCCAGGTGCATATATTATTACTGAGTCCAATATTCTTTATTTTGTACACCAATCTCTTGTGTGAAACCGTATCAAAAGCCTTTTCAAAATCTAAGTAGACCAAATCAACTGTATTACCCAGGTCTAAATTCCTACTTACCTCCTCAAAGAAACAAATAAGGTTAGTTTGGCAAGATCTATCCTTCATAAATCCATGCTGACTATTACTAATAATTTTGTTTTCCATTAGGTATTCCTGAATATTATCCCGTATTAAACCTTCAAGTAGTTTCCCTACTATTGAAGTCAGGCTTACAGGTCTGTAATTTCCCGGTTGTGATCTAGATCCCTTTTTAAATATAGGCACCACATCTGCTTTACGCCAATCTTGTGGTACTGAGCCTGTGGAAATAGAGTCCTTGAATATTAAATATAATGGTTTGGCTATTACTGAGCTTAACTCCTTGAGAACTCTTGGATGTATGCCATCAGGACCAGGTGCCTTATTTACTTAAATTTTTTCAAGTCGCTTATGAACTTCTTCCTCAGTTAACCAATTGGTCATTAATATGGAGGTTGTGGCATCCTCCTGTGGCGCTACTATTGAACTTGATTCTTCCCTGGTAAACACAGAGGCAAAGAATTTGTTTAATACACTGGCGACACACTTTATTCGAGCTCGGCTAGTTCCACGAATTCGGGTATACCCGGGTGTATTGAGGTTTGTGACTGTTTTCTGCCCGAGTGCATTGAGTTATTTTCCAGCAGGGATTGAAGCATTTTATTCCCACTGGCTGCAATACTGCACAGTACATATATATATACTGCATTACAATTCATGAATTTATGCCATCTGGTAGACACGCGAAGCATTGCAGCCTATTAAATCCTAATCATTATCATTTAACAGATCAGCCGCCCATCAGCCAGGCATGAACCCAGGCTGGGAAGGCAAAAGCAACGGGGCTTGTCAGAGGTGAGGAGCGGCGCATTCCAGGTATCTGCCAGGTACATACCATGTATTTGCTCGAATAAAGTGTGTCGGTGCAGTACCTCTGCTTTTTCTTTATCTCCAATAATCTGCCTACCTATATTTTCTTTTCTCATTTTTTTGTTATTAAGGTACTTAAAGAACTTTTTAGGGTTGACCTTACTTTCTATTGCAATCCTTTTTTCATTATCCATTTTTGCTCATTTAAATGCCCTTTTGCAATTTTTGTTACATTCCTTATAATTCTGATACGATGTCTCTGTCCCTTCGGACTCAAAGAATCTAAACGCCTTCCTCTTCTTGTCCATTTCCTCCTCTACCTGTTTATTTAGCCAGCTTGGTTTTGATTTATTTCTTTTATACTTATTACCCAAGGGTATACACTGATAAGTGTGCTTTTCTAGCAATGTTTTAAAGACTGCCCATTTATCTTCTACATTTTTCCCTGCAAAACAGCATCCCATTGTATTACTACTAGATTAGACCTCAGTTTATTAAAATCTGCCTTTCTAAAGTTTAAAGTCTTTGTTGAACCCAAGTAATCTGTTTTTTGATAATTTATTTCAAATGAGACCATGTTATGATCACTGTTACCCAAATGTTCCAGGACTTGAATATTTGTTATTACTTCTACATTGTTTGATATGACCAAATCCAGAACTGCCCCTCTCCTGGTTGGTTCCTCAATAATTTGGGTCATATAATTGTCTTTAAGCACCCCAAAAACCTGTTGCCTTTTGTTGTAACGCTAATCTCATTGCCCCAGTCTATGTCTGGATAATTAAAATCCCCCATTATGCAAACATGACCCAGTTTTTGATGCCTTCTCCATTTGCAAATGTATTTTAGCTTCCTCAATCTCACAGATATTTGGTGGTTTATAGCATATTCCCACAAACATTTTCTTTATACCTTTACCTCCACTGCTAATTTCTATCCACAAGGTCTCTACATTTTCATCATTCCCTTCATAGACATCATCCCTTATAATAAGTTTTAGATCTAGTTTAACATATAGACATACTCCACCTCTCCTTCTATTTGTTCGATCCTTCCGAAAAAGAGAATACCCCTTTAAATTAACTGTCCAGTCATGAGTTTCATCCCACCATGTTTCAGTAATGCCTATGATGATATACTGCTCCCTTGTAGCTATTAATTCAAGCTCCCCCATTTTATCTGTCAGGCTTCTTGCATTAGCAAGCATGCATTTAAGTTTTTTTTCAGCTTGTACTATTATCTTATCTGCTCCTTCCTTTCTGCTCCCACTTGGTTTAGTCTTTAGAAGTTTTCTAGTATTATCTCTATTTACTATGGGTATCTCACTGCTTGTCAAACTTGCACTTGCCCCCATTCTACCTCCATACCACCTTGTATCCTCATCTATTCCATTTAGTTCATTATCTGTTTCATTCCCCTTCCCCCTCCATCCTAGTTCCATCCTATATTGTAATTACTCCTAATAGCACATCTCGCAGCTAGAGGTTGGAGAATTGTTTGCAGATTTGGAAACCAGGGTGAGGAAGCTACTACAGGTATATGCACTCATTTTGGTGCTACAAGAAGGATATGCACAACATGGCTATGGTACAGAACAAGGACACAAATATTCACTGTGCCATCTGCTACAGTGCCAGACACACACTGAATTGAAATACTTTATTTTAAAATAAATACAACTCTACAAACTGCAGGAAGTTATTCCACTTGCTTCTCACAGCACACACAGTGTTATTGGGTTGACAAGTCTAAAGCACCTTAGGAATGGGGTTTGGTGTCAGACCCAACAGCATCAGACGTTGAACCGACGCAATTTCTGTTATTCAGAACAACAGCTCTAGCAGTGTGAGCTAAACCAGCTGATGGGTTGCAGTGCATACTATCTACTAACAGCACACCTACAAAGGATATCTATTTAGTTGATTGTAACCTTGAAAAGACTTCAAGCACAAAGTAATAATATGTACTGAAGGCTATGAGTTACAGAAACCAGGAGACATTAAGTAATAGATGAACAGTACATAGGCCACCTTGCTCTACTGGGTTAGAAGAACATGGGTGTCACCTATGCTGCTTTAGGGAATACACAGTTATAAATGCGGTTTGACAAGCAAGCACTATTATTATTTGTAGACGAATATTCTTGGTACTATCTGGATGTTATACATCTTCATCTTTTTAGACCAGATCTGTGCAATCTCGTTTATACAGATTGAACAGGGGACATTAAATCCCTTCTATGTACCAACCTATTTAAGCAGATAGGGTCTCTTTCATGGTGGCTGCATCTCTGAAGAAGCCAAGGTGTGATTTGATGCATTTTGATTTTTCAATCTGCATTATCAAACAGTTTCTAAATCAGGAGTTTTTTGTTCTGCAAATATAAATGAATATACAGGCTTCGGTCATTGCTTATAGTTACATAGTTACATAGTAGATGAGGTTGAAAAAAGACGTACGTCCATCAAGTTCAACCTATGCTAAATTTAGACAACAGATACT
Source organism: Ascaphus truei (assembly GCF_040206685.1). Taxonomy (NCBI): domain Eukaryota; kingdom Metazoa; phylum Chordata; class Amphibia; order Anura; family Ascaphidae; genus Ascaphus; species Ascaphus truei. Next base: position 291,235,202 of record NC_134484.1, on the reverse strand, counting down.
TTATCCTAAATCTATACTTACTTATTGATCCAGAGGAAGGCAAACAAAAAACCCCAGTCATATCATCCAATGATATCTCATAAGAGGAAAAATAAATTCCTTCCTGACTCCAAGAATTGGCAATCGGATTAATCCCTGGATCAACATCTTTCCCATGTATACTTATTTGGTATATCTCTGTATACCTTTCCTATCTAAAAAGATGTCCAACCTTTTTTTGAACAAATCTATTGTATCTGCCATCACAGTCTCCATGGGTAATGAATTCCACATTTTAACTGCCCTTACTGTAAAGAACCCTTTCCTTTGTTGCTGGTGAAATCTCCTTTCCTCCAAACTTAAGGGATGGCCCGAGTCCTTTGTTCTGCCTGTGGGATGAATAATTATTTTGAAAGCTCCTTGTATTGTCCCCTAATATATTTGTATATAGTTATCATATCCCCTCTTCGACTCCTCTTTTCTAATTGAAATTATAATTTTGCTTAAATTACCAATAAGTACTAGGTCTCACTACAAGGTCTATTATATCAGGGTTTATCTGATTGACTGGCTTCGAACTCGAAATCCATTAGTCCAGTTAAGGACTTAATGGAGAAGAGAAACTCGATAAACAAATAACCAACAAAATAACAATAGTGCACTTTAACTAAAAATAAATTGCACTAAAAGAGGCGGTGTATATGAAAAGAAACTAGATGTGGGGATACCAAGCAGAGCACCCCACTTAAGGCCCACTGGGAGGTAAATACAGGTACCTGCCCTGTGGCCATAGTGTGGGTGAACTCCGCTCAGATACGGGAGTGCACCAGCACCCGGAACAGAGCCTGGCAGTCAAGAGATACATCCCCAGCCAAATGCTGCTTCCTGGACTTATATGTTGCCAGTTTGGCTGATGTTGAGGAGGTCACTGGCCCTATTGTACCGCATACTGGGCGCTCAAAAATAAAAAGTTGCGGGGAGTAGTGCAGCCAGAACTGTAGGAGGAGGCCTCTCAAGAGTGATAAGAGGGGCTGCAGTCTGGCTCAACCAAAATAAATGTTAAACACGCACTCCCCTGCGCTGAAAAATGGGCATGCGGCCGAGGATTCTGTGAAGTGAGCAAGGTACTCTCTTGTGCTCAATGCACTATGGAGGATTTTCCAACTCAGATCCCCTGTGGAGCAGGGAACAAACTCTGAATTCAGCCCTCCACCGGGTCTCCCGCACTCATTTGTTGGTAGTAACTGCCTTAAAATGGTATCAGGCTGGCAATGAGGGCGAGGTAGTGCAATGTATGGAGCATGAGTACAGCCACTTCCATGGCATGCCACAAAAGCAAGCCAAGGGTATGGTCCTCAGCCTGCTTAGGCTGGGAGAAAAAGGAGCCTGAGAGGGTTGGCGGGGTTTTGGGCCCACGCATACAGACAGAGGCGGGGGGTTGGGGGGAAGGTGGACATGGTGCTCTGTTCTGTAATACCCCCTCCAGGAATCTGCATGAGTCAGGGGACATAGCGTCCTTGATCTCCCAGAGCAAATGGCACAGAACTCTTGGGGTGGTGTAGCCCATGAGGCATATGTTCCCCTCAGCCTCCACCCATTTGTAGTTCAGGAGATCCCCGACTTAGGTCATCCGAGCCTGGCAAAAGCGGCAAATGATGCTGGGGGACTCCAACATCCATGCACCCCTTACTGGATTATAGAGCAGCAGCTTGGTCAGGAGGTCCTCCACAACAGCCACTCCTTGCCTAGACACGGAGACCATGCTCCAGGCCTTGAGGGTTTCCTGGTAGTATGCCACAACAAAGAGGTCTCTTCCAAACCCCTCAGGCTTGATAAAAATTGTTGCCGGTCATACCCCATATTGAGCAGCTGGCGAAGGAAGCTGGATGCCAGATGGCACCACTACGGAGAAGTGTCTGCGTACAGGTATCTCTGTAGGTATTTGAGGCAGAAGGTGTGCACCTGGGAGCACACACAACTCCCTGTTTGCCCACTCCCAAAGGGAGGCACGTAACATCCACAGAGACCCAATGCTTTCCCATCCGGGAAAGTTCAGCAACTTCCTCTGCATTTTGATGATGGATTCAGGAGTCGGACTTTGGCCGATAAGCCGGTGCCACAACTGAGAGGCCACCAGCTGGTTGATCCCCAGAGTCCTTCCTTTGAGGGAAAACATTTTTGCAAGACCCTTCCAGGATTCCAGACGAGCAAGGACACGTTCCTCAAACTCTGTCCAATTCTTTGGGACTGCAGTGGACAGGCAGACTCCCAGATATGATTCCAAAAGATATTGCAGAATGTGGGAGGTAAGGAGTTTACCTGTATGGAAGCCTCTAAAAGGCCTGAGCATTTGGACCAGTTGATATGAGCTGAGGAGGCTGCAGTATAGAATTCTTGGCACACTTGTGCCTGCTCCAGATCAACTAGGTACTGGGCCACAAGGAGTTCGTCATCAGCATAGGCTGAAAGGACTACCCGCATGTCTGGTTCTCTTTGTGCTAGGCCGGTGAGCCTTCTCCGCAATAGAAAAAGAAAAGGCTTGATGGCTAGCGCATTGACCGGACAAGGGGCAAGTTTGGCGCAGTCCTCCACCAAATGACAAGGGTGCAGTCAGAGGCCAATTGATCTTAATTAAACACTCTGCAGAGGCGTACAGTGTTTTCAGATAGCCCATGAAGTGTGGGTCAAAACTGTATGCATGCAGATTGGCTGTGAAGTGTCGGTGATCCACCCTGTCAAATGCCTTCTCTTGATCTAGGGAAAGACCAGAGACAGACCAGTCCTGAGAGAGTAGTGCAGCAAATTCCAGACCAGAAAGATATTTTTGAAGATTGTCTGGCCCAGGATCGTATTGGACTGGTCGGGTTGATTCACTTCTGCCAGCATAGACTTGAGCCTCAATGAGATGGCTTTGGCCATGATCTTATAGTCCATACATAGCAGCGAGACCGGTCGCCAGTTTTTGATTTTGTGGAGAACCCCCTTCTTGGGCAGCAAAGTCAGCACTGCCCGTCTGCAGGAAAAGGGACATCTGACCTGTGTCGAGGGCTTCCTTCAAGGACCTGTTGTAAATCAGGTCCGCGAGTCTCCCAGAAGTATCAGAGGAACTCTACGGTCAGCCCATAAAGCCCAGAAATTTACCGTAGTGCTATTAGGGATCTGTCAGAATACCTAAGATGGCTGCTGACAGGAAGTGACCTCTCGCCCTCACTGAAGCTACCATCGCCATCTTGCTTCCTGGCAATTCCTCCTCCTCAATTCCTGACAGGAATCAGACACTCTCTGGTCCTCATTGCCATCAGCTGCTTCTTGGCTTTAAATAGCAGGCAGTTGCTCCCTTCAGTGCTCATGCAAAGTACTCTGTACCTTGTTCTGCTTAACCCCAGTCTTTGTCTCTGTGTTTACCTGATCGTGCTTAACCTCTGCCTGGACCTGACCACCCCTGCCTGCAGCCTGCCTCGACCCCAGAATTGGACTTGACTATCCCTGCCTGCCGCCTGCCCTGACCTTGGAATTGGACTTGACGATCCCTGCATCTCAGGCCTCAGATCCCAGGCCAAGGTAGGTGTACTACTCCCTGCCTCTGCCTTGCGGGTTTGTATCCTGTATTGCAGTCAGCAGCATTACAGGTGCACGAGACAGAGGGTGTCAGAAAGCTCAGCCTCTCCCTATCGCCCTCGGTGACTGTGAGAAGTCCCTCCCATAGCACCCTGTAGGCATCTGGATTGATGGGATCTGGAGAGAACAAGAAGGAATAAAACATCTGGTTCCTATCCTGGATGCTCTCCGGACCCATCAGAGGGGAACTTTCATTGGCTAGAAGGCAGGTAATATGCCTTATTTTTTCCCTCTTTTTCTCCAGAGTGTAGAAGAGGCGTGGCCCATGATCCACCTCCCAAAGAAAATGGAGGCGGGGTCGCACATACACCCCCTGAGCCCGGCACTGTTCCAGCTCACCGAGGGTGCACTTCCTCTCTACATTTTTGCTCTGCAGGTCTTAGTCCCCTGATGCAGACAGCTGCTTCTAAAGATCTAGCCCCCTCCCTCTAGAGCATCTCAATCTCACCATTGTGCTGCCTGCTCGCACCCTTGACATACTCCTGACATAAGAGACGCAAGTGCACCTTACCAACAACCCAACACTGACTCAACATGGCAGTCACCCTTGCAACCTCTCCAGGCTGTCAAGAACTCCTGGACCAACATCACAAAGCTCTGGTCTTCCAATAATGAGTTGTTGAAGTGCCAATAGGAGGCTGAGAGCACTGATGGTATCAGCCCCACCGTCACAGACATACCGTTTTGGTGAGTGAACGGCACCAACCTAATGGCATTGGACTGGGCTCATAACATGATGTGGCTAGATATATAAAGCCAGTCGATCTAGGAGTGGGACACCAGACCACGGCACACCCTAATGTATTTGTAAGTATCTGATACCCCTGGATGTTGTTCCCGCCAGATGTCGACAAAGGTGAAGTGGGCAATTAACAGCCATTAACATTGAGCGTGCTGATGTGCAAAGTCATTATTTTTGTGTGTCATGAGTACTGCTTGTACGATACACAGAGTCAATTTCTCGTGAGTGCTGGTATTCTCGCAACTGGTTTATGAATTTACGGGATCAGAGATGCTCCAAGCTCCCTTTATTCTTGGCCCTGTGGTTGGCCATCATGTACACCTGGAGAGAGAGCGAAGGATAAAAGAGACATCTCCCCACTTCTCGAGAGCCAACTGTACCTTCCTTTCTTTATGTCAATCCCTGGGCTCCTCCTGGCTGAGGAGTTTATATTCCCCGCCCTCCTCTGCGGGGACTACATTCCTCAGCTTGATTTTAATGGACCCTTCTCTTGGTGTCTGAGGAGGGTCTATTTCACCCTCTATGCTGGGACCTAAGGGTGGTGCTGACTGTGCCGTATTGAGGGCACGTTGGGGAGTAGCTGGAGGCAGAGCAGTAGAGGGTGTGGCATCATACGGTATTATTGGGAGCCACAGAGGTACAAAGTGCCTTCACAGCCTCCTCTACTGCTGCCTGTGCAGCCTGGATGTCGCAGGGCTCAGTGGTTTCATTGGGAGGGATCTCTACAGTGGGACACTCCAACGTATTAATAGAAGGGCCAACTTGATCGCCCTCTCCCATATCCACCTCATTTCCTGCTTCATCCTCCCATTCAGCAACCACCCCCAGTATCCTGAATCAGGGTTAATCCCATGGCATCTCCCTCCACAGATGGATGCTCCTGACTAAATAGTTGCCTCTAAATGTCACCTCATCAGGGACAGCAAGCAACCATTTAGCAGGGGTAGTATTGAGGACCCCCTAATAGGCCAGGTGCAGGCTCTGATGCATTGCGGCAGTAGACTGTTGCTTATTCCCTGTACCTTGGGAGGCCCCCTCATTCCCCTGCTCTATCTCAAACTCTCTTCCACTGCAACCGCACAGGGTCTGGTTGGAGAGGTGTGTGGTCTGGCACCGGTTCAGCCACCAGCTGTTAATGGTGGCTGGGTGATATATACAGGTCAAACAATGCCACCTGGTGAGGAGGCGATGTTTCGCTCTTTTTTTGCTTTGGAGGAAGATGTCCCATATATAAGCACCTCCCATTCCTCAGCCATCCCGATTTTTTTTTTGCTTCCTCTTTCTGGGGATGTTACTCCCAGAAGAGGAAGGGTCACTTGCTGTCAACCCCGCACCACTAAGGGTGCTTATAATGGGGGTAGAGTGTGCTTTATTGACAGCAGTGACCTCATGAGGCAAGGTGGTATTCTTGCCCTTCTTCCCTATAGCTGTAACAATGGGTCTGGCCACATCCACTGATGGTATTGACTGGGAAGAAGGAGGTTTGGAGGCTGCCTTGGTGGTAAGAGCAACAGCCTTCTTTGAGCTCCCAGGGGGGATCTTTTTTCTTTGAGGGCTCTATCAGGTGAGGGGGGGCTGTATCACATGAGGCGCTAGGTGCAGGAACATGTGACATGCTAGGTGCTGGAGCCAGGCTGATGGCTTTGATAGCCCACAGAGGCAGCTCTTGCGAGCATGCCCCAGCTCCTTGCATAGGAAGCACCCCCTCAAAGAGAACCCTAAAAGATTCCTGAATGGTACCTGCGCCCTGAGGCAGATGCAGCTGCACCTGCCTCTTTAAAGAGAGCATGTGTTTAAGTGCACTCTCTCTCTGCAGCCCACTGGTAACTTAATAATAGGAGACTTTAAGGTGGGGGCACAGAAGGGGATGAAGGGGGCACATTAGATAGTATTACCCTTGTGCTCAACCCTTCTAAGGGTTCTATTAGAACAAATATCCCCCCTATAGTGATGCCCCTCTGTATAATATTGTGGGTGGAAGCCAGTGTATGCTAAAACAGCACAGTTTTGCCATACATGCGGCTGGCTTCCACGACAATAGAGGGGCCAACTATATCAGCCACATTGTCCCCTATGCCATGAAACCCTGACATATAGTGCCGCACACCATGCTTCCTGCTCAACTGTGCCTCAGCGTTGACAGTGCTAGGGCTGGTAGGACTTTCATTAGACACCTCCTGTGCCCACAATGGGAAGGGGCCACAGGGGTGGGGTGCCACTAGCAGGAGGGGTGCTTGATGCTGTGGTCCCTGGTACTGCAAGGCTGCGAATAAATTTTTTCAGGGGCCACTTTTTGTCCCTGGGGCTTCTTAGCACACTTCCCCTTCATTATAAATAATAATACTAATAACAAACTAAAAGTTGAAGTAGAAGGGTTTCCCAGGAGAGAGCTCTGTAGAGGCGACTTGCTGCAAAAGCTCCAGCAGTGAGAGAGTTAATAGCCTTTCCCTGCTGTATGCTGTTAATGCGGCTTTTTCCCCCCTCTCAACTGCCTGCACTTTTTCTCTCTCCCAGGTAATATCACTTACTCTAAACCTATCTCACACCAAAAGAAATATCTGTGTAACAATAAACACAAATAAACAAACACAGAAAATAAAAAAACAGTGGGGGGGGGGGGGCAAAAGGAGTGTTCTGAGATTTTAAGTCCACAGCAAGTGAGCTGAGCAGGGCTACTCAACTGCACTTACCTGGGGTAAAACAAAAACATATAACTTTTTAACTCACAGTTAGGTTAATACATCACAGATACATTGTATTACATTAATGTATCCTCTATTTTGCAGAACTTTGACAATCCTTTCTCATTCATTTTAATTGTATATGTATTATAAGTTCATTTAAAACATGGTTTCTAATACACACAATTAAAAACAAGGTGAAGCACAGCTTTGACAGTGCTGCTAGCTGGTTTAGCTCACACTGCTAGAGCTGTGGCATAGAAAAGCAGTGGTTCTGGATTCTAGTCCTGCTGGATCTGACATTATCCCAGTCATTAGGTTGGTGCCTTAGGCTTATTACCAACTCTATAAAGTAGGTATGGAAATCCTTTAAGGAAGTGTGGGATGGGACTCATGTAAATATATTTGTCATACCCATTAGAATATCTCCCAGCTAGGTACCTAAGGTGTGCTTCTTTTTCAGCACAGGAATTTCTCCCTGATTTATTTGGAGGGACATTTGAGGATATATATATATATATATATATATAGACAAAAAAAGAGAGAGAGCGCACGCCCCATAGCATAATACTGCATAAAATTTATTAAAACAAGGAAGGGGATGGGAAATGGGGGGGGGTAGGAATCGCACTCACAGGATGCAAATGGTTAAAAGGCAATTTGTGATTATATCACCACCATCCGGTTCTGGATACTGCAACACGTCTCCGTGGACTCCTTCAGGGCTGCCAGACACGATCACCAGGGACCAGATGTTAAAGGCTCCGTCCGCTGTCTGTATAGAGTCCAAAACTCCAGCTCACACTTCCAATGGCCGCCGATCGTATTCCCGCGCTTGGTATAGGCTGCTGCGCGTGCGCGGCGTCGTCGTGATGACGTAATCGCGCTCTCAGTACCCTAACGCGTTTCGTCACCTGACCGGTAACTTTCTCAAAGGGCTGATGTAGAAAGTAATCAAGTCCTGCCCTTAAATAACCAGTCCGTTGCCAGGCAACCCGTGATCGGGTGATTAATATAACCTGTGGTGGTATTAAATGAAGCTAATACATAACATATATGCTAATTATATAGAGGACTAGTTTTCTAAGGGCTGATAGGGACTATTGCACTTCAGGAATGAGCATAAAATAATTACAAATGTGCAATTACAACACAATAATATACAATAATGAACAATAATATGGGAGCAGAAAGGATATCATGACATTATTTTTTAACACTAACAATAAAATTCAAACATTTTGACACCATATATATTCATCAATCATTGTACTGCAATGTATATTACCAAACATTATTCTCAAACTATATTTGATGGTTTCCCATTAGGAAAATCCACAAGATAAATGTTTCACAAGATGTATTCAACATTTATTTTTCACACTCTCCATACACTGGCGACACACTTTATTCGAGCTCGGCTAGTCCCACGAACTCAGGTATACCCGGGTGTATTGAGGTATGTGACTGTTTTCTGCCCGAGTGCATTGAGGTATTTTCCAAGCAGGGATTGAAGCATTTTATTCCCGCTGGCTGCAAAACTGCACAGTATATATATATATACTGCATTACAATTCATGAATTTATGCCATCTGGTAGACACGCGAAGCATTGCAGCCTATTAAATCCTAATCATTATCATTTAACAGATCAGCCGCCCGTCAGCCAGGCATGAACCCAGGCTGGGAAGGCAAACGCAACGGGGCTTGTCAGAGGTGAGGAGCGGCGCATTCCAGGTATCTGCCAGGTACAAACTGGGTATTTGCTCGAATAAAGTGTGTCGGTGCAGTAGGTGTGAATAACTATACCATACATTGCACTACATGATCAACATATAAAAGCAAGATTACATTAATTAAAACAATAAATTCAGATTTAACTGATCTACATCATAAACAGAACAAAATTACCCATATATTCCAATTCCATATCCATATATACACTGGCGACACACTTTATTCGAGCTCGGCTAGTCCCACGAATTCGGGTATACCCGGGTGTATTGAGGTTTGTGACTGTTTTCAGCCCGAGTGCATTGAGGTATTTTCAGGCAGGGATTGAAGCATTTTATTCCCGCTGGCTGCAATACTGCACAGTATATATATATATACTGCATTACAATTCATGAATTTATGCCATCTGGTAGACACGCGAAGCATTGCAGCCTATTAAATCCTAATCATTATCATTTAACAGATCAGCCGCCCATCAGCCAGGCATGAACCCAGGCTGGGAAGGCAAACGCAACGGGGCTTGTCAGAGGTGAGGAGCGGCGCATTCCAGGTATCTGCCAGGTACATACTGGGTATTTGCTCGAATAAAGTGTGTCGGTGCAGTACATAGAGAAGGATTTAAGACCCATAGTCTATATAAGGCATGAATGTATATAGAGAAAAAGTTGATGTATATTAAAAAGTGATATATTCCCTTTTGGGTTAATAGATTATATCTGTATATCCCTTACATATCTCTGTATACTAGAAATACAAACATATCATATTTGTTCCTTAGTATTCAATTTATTACACTTAATGCCTCAAATACTGTAGGATATGGAAATTGGATTAACTTATTTCCACAGAGACAGGGAAAGAATGACCTCTAATAGTCACAATTACACCCCTGTAAAAATACAATAGGTTAATAGAGAGCTGAAGAGAGGGAGGACAAGGTTTGAATATTAATAATTGTGGACTAAATTTATGTATAGTGCATGGGAACTCCTACTATAAAGAATTTTCTATATAAACAAATATATATAAAATTTATATTTTAGTTGGGAAAACTAAATTAAAAATTAAAAATAGAAAATATAAATATGAAAGTGAAATGAAGAGTAGGGGAAAATAATTTTAATTTTAAACGCCTCTTCAAATATTATAGGGAGTGAATAGAAATAAGAATGAATAGATGGGTATGTGAAAAAATGAAGGATGATGAAGGGATGGGAAGGAGGGCTCAGGGGAGGGAAATATGGGAATGGGAAGGGAGGGAGGGAAAGTGAACTATTGAGGAGTGTGGAAAAAAGAGGACCGCAGGTGGGAACCATACCTAAGGCCCCTTAGGTAATCATAAATGTGAACGAGGCAGGTGTATCACCTGTAGGCACTTGAAAGCCCGGTCCGAATTCAGCTCCTCCAACAGAGATACTATCTATCAGGTCAGGAATCACATAAATTGTCTCAGTTCATTCGTAGTGTACTGCATCCAGTGTGGTTGCGGGCTACGATATGTGGGGCGCACCACCAGATCCCTCTGCACTCGCTTCCTAGAGCACAGGAGGAGTGTCATTAAGGGACTAAATACAAACAGCATTTCCCGACACTATAAAATTATACATAACCAGGACCCAAAATGTATGTCAATCATGGGCCTGGAGTTCATCTCTCCCTGTGCTCTGGGGGGCGATCGATACAAGATCTTGTGCAGACAGGAGACTTATTGGATCCACCAGTTGGGGACTCTCACCCCTGGTGGACTCAATGAGTGTCTGGATGCTAGTACACTGGTTTGATCTCCTGACCTCTTGGACTCTCCTCGCTCTCCACAAAGGAACCTAGGTATGGTTCCCACCTGCGGTCCTCTTTTTTCCACACTCCTCAATAGTTCACTTTCCCTCCCTCCCTTCCCATTCCCATATTTCCCTCCCCTGAGCCCTCCTTCCCATCCCTTCATCATCCTTCATTTTTTCACATACCCATCTATTCATTCTTATTTCTATTCACTCCCTATAATATTTGAAGAGGCGTTTAAAATTTAAATTATTTTCCCCTACTCTTCATTTCACTTTCATATTTATATTTTCTATTTTTAATTTTTAATTTAGTTTTCCCAACTAAAATATAAATTTTATATATATTTGTTTATATAGAAAATTCTTTATAGTAGGAGTTCCCATGCACTATACATAAATTTAGTCCACAATTATTAATATTCAAACCTTGTCCTCCCTCTCTTCAGCTCTCTATTAACCTATTGTATTTTTACAGGGGTGTAATTGTGACTATTAGAGGTCATTCTTTCCCTGTCTCTGTGGAAATAAGTTAATCCAATTTCCATATCCTACAGTATTTGAGGCATTAAGTGTAATAAATTGAATACTAAGGAACAAATATGATATGTTTGTATTTCTAGTATACAGAGATATGTAAGGGATATACAGATATAATCTATTAACCCAAAAGGGAATATATCACTTTTTAATATACATCAACTTTTTCTCTATATACATTCATGCCTTATATAGACTATGGGTCTTAAATCCTTCTCTATGTATATATGGATATGGAATTGGAATATATGGGTAATTTTGTTCTGTTTATGATGTAGATCAGTTAAATCTGAATTTATTGTTTTAATTAATGTAATCTTGCTTTTATATGTTGATCATGTAGTGCAATGTATGGTATAGTTATTCACACCTATGGAGAGTGTGAAAAATAAATGTTGAATACATCTTGTGAAACATTTATCTTGTGGATTTTCCTAATGGGAAACCATCAAATATAGTTTGAGAATAATGTTTGGTAATATACATTGCAGTACAATGATTGATGAATATATATGGTGTCAAAATGTTTGAATTTTATTGTTAGTGTTAAAAAATAATGTCATGATATCCTTTCTGCTCCCATATTATTGTTCATTATTGTATATTATTGTGTTGTAATTGCACATTTGTAATTATTTTATGCTCATTCCTGAAGTGCAATAGTCCCTATCAGCCCTTAGAAAACTAGTCCTCTATATAATTAGCATATATGTTATGTATTAGCTTCATTTAATACCACCACAGGTTATATTAATCACCCGATCACGGGTTGCCTGGCAACGGACTGGTTATTTAAGGGCAGGACTTGATTACTTTCTACATCAGCCCTTTGAGAAAGTTACCGGTCAGGTGACGAAACGCGTTAGGGTACTGAGAGCGCGATTACGTCATCACGACGACGCCGCGCACGCGCAGCAGCCTATACCAAGCGCAGGAATACGATCGGCGGCCATTGGAAGTGTGAGCTGGAGTTTTGGACTCTATACAGACAGCGGACGGAGCCTTTAACATCTGGTCCCTGGTGATCGTGTCTGGCAGCCCTGAAGGAGTCCACGGAGACGTGTTGCAGTATCCAGAACCGGATGGTGGTGATATAATCACAAATTGCCTTTTAACCATTTGCATCCTGTGAGTGCGATTCCTACCCCCCCCCATTTCCCATCCCCTTCCTTGTTTTAATAAATTTTATGCAGTATTATGCTATGGGGCGTGCGCTCTCTCTCTTTTTTTGTCTGTAGATATCTGTGGAGTTGGTTTACCCTGTGTGAGAGCAGCCTAAAGACCCCTTTCAACATCAGACATCCTATCATCATGGACTAATTATGGAAGGACTGGTTGGAGTTTTTTGATTTTTGTGTCTTTCTTTTTCTCTTTTTTGAGCACGTTCATGCACTGTTTTGTACACTTTTATTGGTTGTGTTGTATCAATATGCACTAGGTCACATTAGTGTAATTGAGATATTAACCCTTTCATACATCATTCACTTTACACAATTTTATATTCATTAACTATAGTCATATTTAATTTATTTTATCACTATTATATTTTTATTTTTTGGCGCCACACTTTTTTGTGTTTTATATATATATATATATATATATATATATATATATATATATATATATATATATACACTGACACAATTTTCATAATTTTGGCTCTGTACGCCACCACAATGGATTTGAAATGAAACAACTGAGATGCAATAGAAGTGCAGACTTTCAGCTTTAATTCAAGGTGTTGAACAAAAATATCGTATTAAACGTTTAGGAATTGCAACCATTTTCATACACAGTCCCCTTATTTCAGGGGCTCAAATGAAATTGGACAAATTAACACAATCATAAATAAAATGTTAATTTTTAATACTTTTTGAGAATCCTTTGCAGGAAATGACTGCTTGAAGTCTGGAACGCATGGACATCACCAAACGTTGGGTTTCCTCCTTTGTGATGCTTAGCCAGGCCTTTACAGCAGCTGTCTTCAGTTTTTGTTTGTTCATGGGTCTTTCTGCCTTAAGTTTTGTCTTCAGAAAGTGAAATGCATACTCGATCGGGTTGAGATCAGGTGATTGACTCTGCCATTGCAGAATATTCCACTTCTTTGCCTTAAAAAACTCCTGGGTTGCTTTCGCAGTATGTTTCGGTTATTGTCCATCTGTAAAGTGAAGCGCCTTCCAATCAACTTGGCATAATCTGAGCAGGCAATATATCCCTATACACTTCAGAATTCATCTGGCTGCTTCTGTCTTCTGTCACATCATCAATAAACACTAGTGACCCAGTGCCATTGGAAGCCATGCCATGCTCATGCCATCACACTGCCTCCACCGTGTTTTACATATTATGTGGTATGTTTCGGATCATGAGCGTTCCACGCCTTCTCCATACTTTTTTCTTCCCATCATTCTGGTACAGGTTGATCTTAGTTTCGTCTGTCCAAAGAATGCTGTTCCAGAACTGGGCTAGCTTTTTTAGATATTGTTTGGAAAAGTCTAATCTGGCCTTTCTATTCTTGAGGCTTTTGAATGGTTTGCACCTTGTGGTGAACCCTCTGTATTTGCTCTCGTGAAGTCTTCTCTTTTTGGTAGACTTGGATAATGATATGCCTACCTCCTGGAGAGTGTTCTTCACTTGGCTGGATGTTGTGAAGGGGTTTTTCTTTACCATGGAAAGGATCCTACGATCATCCATCACTGTTGTCTTCCGTGGACGTCCAGGCCTTTTTGTGTTGCAGAGCTCACCAGTGCATTCTTTTTCTCCCCGAATGTAACAAGCTGTTGATTTGGCCACTCCTAATGTTCCTGCTATCTCTCTGATGGATTTTCTTTTTTTTTGCAGCCTAAGGATGCCCTGTTTTACTTGCATTGAGAGCTCCTTTGACCACATGTTGTGGGTTCACAGCTACAGTACAGCTTCTAAATGCGAATGCCACACCTGGAATCAACTCCAGACCTTTTACCTGCTTAATTGATAATGAAATAATGAAGGAATAGCCCACACCTGTCCATGAAACAGCTTATTAGTCAATTGTCCAATTACTTTTGGTCCCTTGAAAAACATGGAGCTACATATTAAAGAGATGTAATTCCTAAACCCTTCCTCCAATTTGGATGTGAATACCCTCAGATTAAAGATGATAGACTGCACTTTAAGCCCATATTCATTATTTAACTGTAACTTGAATTTATTTTGGTACACAGCCGAAATAACAAATCTTGTATCAGTGTCCAATTAGTTCCGAACCTAACTGTGTATATATATATATATACAGACAGGCAGATTGACAAACATATATATATATACATATATATATATATGTGTTTGTCAATCTGCCTGTCTGTCTAAACAGATTCATAAAAACTCCGCCCAGCTTGTTTTCAATTATGGATTTCAATGAATTCGGCCAGATTTTTAAGTATGTAATCTGCATGCGGATTTTAGTGTGCGGACAGATTTTGTCAAAATGATCCACGGAATGCCGGGGAAACAGATTTTGACAGTTTCACCTATCCCTACTCACAGGTACTGTATATCAGGTATGCTCCATTTTGTGCACTGGTGTCTCTCCAAATATTACCCATATTTCAGGGTCTGGACAGAGCGAATACCACTTTTAGGTTTGATTTAAGTAATGTCTTGTTAAATCTCTTCTTTAACTATAATGGAGCCCTGTGCATAGCAGTTGGTAGAGGGAACACTTCTTTTGCATATCATTAGCACTAACATCCGTTATATTAACACAAGGGCCTGTTACAGCGGAAAACAGCATTTAACCACGCGTTAGTGAGCTCTGAAGATACCCGTTAGCATTTAATGAGGTGTTAACTTAAGTTAATGCCTTGTTAAGTCAATAATGGAGCTTTGTGGATCTCGACCTGAGAGTGGTATATTTGTTATTGCTTGCAAGGTCTAGTGTTGCTATGATGTGTTGTTGTCTTTTTTGGTATTTATAATTAAGGTATTTCATTAAGGTTTTTAATAATTTTTTGCGATCCTTCGTGGGTCAAGGCCAACAGAGTTTTAATATTTTGGAAAACAGCATTTGTGTGGAATGTGAAAATGTTCACTTTCGTTTGCCCTCGCTGTCACTGTTTCCATATTCTGGCAGTAACAATTTCTTCAAAACTCACTACTATAATTTGACCTGTTGACCCTGAAATAATGTTCTGGCACAGTAGAATTATACTGGAAATTGGAGGCACAGGGCAATGTAGCCATCTCCCCTACAATTCTTTAATTAAGCACCACAGACTCACTATTTATAGTACATTGACATTAGTATCAAACAATGCTTCTTCGTACATTGAGAAAGCACTGTGTTGTAATAAATATGAACACATGTATACCGATGTAGCACTATGCTCGGTCGCTTGCCTGCGACCATAGGCTGTTCAGCCATGTGCAATGCCTTGACAGTCTGCAGCACACCGCCTGGCAGTCGGTAATGGACCATCGGGATTAACACAGCGGGGTCCCTGCATCTGAATGGGACTCGTGCTATGTGAATCCTACGGGCTGCTCCTGTCTTTAAGATCTGCGCACTAAGAGTGAGACTGAATCAGTCATTCTACCTGCGCGCCTCTAATAGGCGACTGTACAGCTTTTATTTTAATTTAATAACAAAGTATTGAAACTGGGGTCTCCGGAGCTGAATCGCATTAATCTCAGCCTTGGGGACCCCCTGCTTGCCAAGTTACAGGCCCTGGTATGGAGTGCCGGTATCCCCGCCATGTTTAAATTCTACTCCCTGCTTCAATACTGTGTTATCAAAATAAAATAAAAGTAGCTTAATTACCTTAACAGCTAGTCGCTAAGGCAATGAATGGGTTAAGCCAGAGAACTTGGTTTATTGGGGGTGTAGGGGGTGGAGAAAGGGGGTAGTTGCCCCAGAGTGGGTGGTTATGCCTACCGGGAACGTTGCGGGAAGGGTTAACCCCTTTGTTACCTTAGCGGCAGTAACTGATATGGTAATGAAAGGGTTAACAGCTCCCACTACCCACCCAAGAGGACTAACCATCCATCCCAGGCAACTACCCCCTTCACCCATTCCTTCTAACCCCAATAAACATTACAATACAAACATGAATACAATACATTGAACAAAGCCCACTCCCCAAACACATACAATACAGTAATGGGCAGAATCCCTATTATCCAGATCTGGATAATAGCACATTTGCCCATTAAAATAATAAAACATAACCAAAACATTACCCAGCCAGCATATAGTAAATTAAAGTTGTACTTACCTCTGCCAGGATTAAGGCCATCCTTGTCCTCTCTGTGTCCTCCTCTTCTTCACTGGACAGTAAAATAAAAACACTAACTACTGACTTGCAACCTCTTAATCACCGTAGCGGTTATTAACCACTATGTTGATTAGGGGGTTAAGCCCCCCTCCCGCTGCCAACCCGGGAGGCCTAAACACCCTCACCGAGGCAACTACCACCACCCTTCACTCTCTCTACTCATTGATTGCCATAGTGGTTAACCATGCCCACAATATGGGCATGGATTGCCACAATGGCAATGAACAGGCAAGCGACAAATGAAAAAACAAGCACTGAATGAAACATATTACATTTCAATTAAAAAAAAAACATTTGCCAATAAACTAATTGATTGGCACAGTGGTAAACCATGCCCCCAATATGGGCATAGATTGCCACAAATACAGTGAATGAGCAACCTAAAAAACATATAAAATACAATACATTATAATTAAATAAAAACAAACATTTGCCAAAAAATGCATTGCTTGTCACTGTGCTTATCTATACTGAGAAAAGGCCAGTAAATGGCAACCTATAAAAAAAATACATAACTACATAAAATACAATCAATGTGTTTCTTACCTTTGACGAGATTCGCCCTCCGAATCCTACTCCGGCACCAACTGTTGACCCACGACGCAATGCTCAAAAGCCTTATGCGAAGAAGTTCTCGGTCCTCTGTTGATTTAAGTGACGTCTCAGGTAAGTTCTTTCTTTCCTGCTTTTCTTCTTTCTTTCTTTCTTTCTTTTCTTCTGTCGTCCCTCTTTCTAATCCAAAGGGGCCTGAGATGTTTCCCCGACGGCTCCTTGGGCTCAAGTGAGATGGGACAGGCCTTATACACTGGCGACACACTTTATTCGAGCTTGGCTAGTCCCACGAATTCGGGTATACCCGGGTGTATTGAGGTTTGTGACTGTTTTCTGCCCGAGTACATTGAGTTATTTTCCAAGCAGGGATTGAAGCATTTTATTCCTGCTGGCTGCAATACTGCACAGTATATATATATATACTGCATTACAATTCATGAATTTATGCCATCTGGTAGACACGCGAAGCATTGCAGCCTATTAAATCCTAATCATTATCATTTAACAGATCAGCCGCCCATCAGCCAGGCATGAACCCAGGCTGGAAAGGCAAATGCAACGGGGCTTGTCAGAGGTTAGGAGTGGCGCATTCCAGGTATCTGCCAGGTACATACCGGGTATTTGCTCGAATAAAGTGTGTCGGTGCAGTATAAGGCATGTGAAGTCCCATTTGAGTGTCAAATGGTACGCCAACGAATCGGATTGGGGATGTACCATGTGATGATTCAATTTTTTTTAAAGGATGTGACATCATCTTAAAAGGAGGGTAGCCAGCCAATAACGAATCATATACTTCCTTCACTTTAAGATGATGTCACATCCTTAAAAAAATGAATGCTATCACACGGTACACCAACCAATCAGATTGGGGGTGTACTATTTGACACCCAAATATATCACAGGCCTTATTTTAATCGCTTTCCCGAATCCCAATTGATTATTTGCTCCTTTGGAGTTTTTAAAAAGCACATAGGCGCAGGGTTCGCACTGTGTATGCACAACACAAGACATTGAGATTGAAAGAAAGATAGATAGATAATTACTATAGGAACCGCTTCCAGTCAAGCTTGTAAGATTTTTTGGGTAAAAAGGATATTTTCAACAGTCATCGAGATTCTAGATCTAGATTATTAAAGAAAAAAAATATTAATCTTAGAATTATCCACTTTACAGAACATGCACAGACAGGTTTGTATATCATTAGCCCCAAGCTACAGAGTGACTGGAAACATGAAATTATCTGTCAGTTATTCAAACTTGGAAAACTGAATATATTAGTATGGGTCACCGCTACATCAATAGAGTACATTAAGAACTGAATGAAGGCTTGTTAATTTATTACACATACTGTACGAATAACAAGACACCTTATTTTTTTTAAATGTTCTTGACTGGATTTTCAATGGGGGGAGGGGGTGAAAATATGGGACAAGGTTATGGTGAAATTGGTATGGAAGAACGTTTATTGAATAGGAGAATTTTACTCAAACTTATTGACAAATACATTTAAGCTAAATTCTCCAACTCAATACACATAATTACAAGGGAAACATGGCTCATTTGAAGGGCCTGTTAAATATAAAGGGATTTTTTTTTTGCAAGTACAAGTAAACCCCGTTATAACGCGGTCCTCGGGGTCCACCCCGAGACCACCGCCTTAGTAACGGGGTCGCGGAAAAAAAATGGCCGCCGCATCAGCGCATATTCACACCGCGGGACAGGAGATGGGAACGGGGATGTCCCTCCAGTCCCCGCTTCCCCCTGTCACCGCATGACAGGCCGCGGGACAGGAGATGGGAGGGGGGATGCCCCTCCGGTCCCGGCTTCCCCCTGTCACCGCGTGACAGGAGATGGGAGGGGGGATGCCCCTCCGGTCCCGGCTTCCCCCTGTCACCGTGTGACAGGAGATGGGAGGGGGGATGCCCTTCCGGGCCCTGCTTCACCTTCTCCCCATGGTTGTCCCCGCTGCCTGCGCAGGAGGAGGGGGGGAGCGGGTGTTGGTGCTGGTGTGTGTAAGTGTGTGAGAGTGTGAGAGTGTGTGTGAGTGTGTGTAAGTGTATGTAAGACCGCTCACCCCCCCGCCGCAGCACAGGGCCCTCGCACCGCAGTACAGGGCCCGCCTTAGCGCAGGGTCATCCTGCCACTCTGCCGCAGCGCAGGGCCCCGCCACCCCCCCACAACACAATGACGTCCCACCCCCCGCCCCGGGCCGTACCGCCAACCTACCTGCCCCCCTGCGTTGCACAGGGCCATCCCACCAGCCCCCGCAGCATCGGGGGCCCCCGCAGCCATCACCCCCCTCCACCGCAGCACCACCCCCACCGGCACGCAGCGCCCCCCCCCCCCTGCAGCTACATGCCTCACTAATCATCCCCAAGGTAAGGCTGATTTATGTATATGTGTATTGGGAGGGTGTGTGTGTGTGTGTGTGTGTGTGCAGTGTGTGTCAGTGTGAGCAGTGTATGTGCAGTGTGCAGTGTGTGTCAGTGTGAGCAGTGTGTGTGCAGTGTGCAGTGTGTGCAGTGTGAGCAATGAGCAGTGTGTCAGTGTGTGCAGTGTGAGCAATGAGCAATGTGTGTGCAGTGTGTGTCAGTGTGAGCAGTGTGTGCAGTGTGAGCAATGAGCAGTGTGTGCAGTATGAGCAATGAGCAGTGTGTGCAGTGTGAGCAATGAGCAGTGTGTCAGTGTGTGCAGTGTGAGCAATGAGCAGTGTGTGTGCAGTGTGTGTCAGTGTGAGCAGTGTGTGCAGTGTGAGCAATGAGCAGTGTGTGTGCAGTGTGTGTCAGTGTGAGCAGTGTGTGCAGTGTGAGCAATGAGCAGTGTGTGTGCAGTGAGCAGTGTGTGTGCAGTGTGTGCAGTGAGAGTGTGTGCAGTGTGCAAAAAAAAAATTAAATTACATTTTTTTTAAATTTAATTTTTTTTTTAAACGGGAGCCACGGGACAACCGCGTTATAACCGAATCGCGGTATAACGAGGCGCGTTATAACGCGGTTTACCTGTACTATAGTCAAAATCCTTCCTTAGCTAGAAAAACAGCACATCTTATTTTGATTCCATACAGCTAATGTAGGTCTATGTCTTCAAATGTTTATGTGAAATAAAATGTCTGCCACATATAACCCCTGTTAAGTGAAAAAATGAAGCACAATGGAATGCTAACTATATAAATATTGAAAAACCAATAATACCAAGTGAACAATGTGCTCGTGTTTTGTAGTGAACAAATCACTGCAAGCAGCACAGGACACTGCCCTTTAAGTGTTATGCGAAACAGGACACACCTCTTTAACAGTTATGATCTTTGGTGGACATGTGACTGGTATCAACCAGTGAGAGTGTGAAACATTGAGTCTGGGGTAGGGGGCCCAGCTTGTGATTCCCAGGAGTTGAATGGAGTTTTTGGGAGTGTGAAACTGCTGGCAGATGTTCTCTGCAAGTGCCAGAGAGATCTATGGAGTGAGGAGACTGGTGGATTTGCTGGCCAGTACAAAGCACAGTGACCCACCTCAGTGAGCACTGCCCATCCCAAAGAGATTCCCCTGCACTGGAACAAAGGTTATGTTTTCACATTAACTATATGGAACACAGGCCTTCATCTAAATACTGTTTTCATTCAAGAACTCCAACGAAAGTATTATTGTGCAAATACGCTGTCTGATCAACAGAGTATGTGGACAGTTGCAATGACTGTAATATATATATATATATATATAGATATATATATATATATATATCTATATATATATATATATATATATAAGACACACAGATGAAAAGAACAAAGACAATCCCCTTAGTAGCACTCTAAATTACACCTAAACTAATCTATAAGATAAAGATGGTTAAAAAGAAACAGATGCTCCGCCAATTCAGAAAAAATGAACAAGATTTTATTGATTAAACAACAAGACACACTAACTTAAAAACATAAAAATACTAAAGACAGCCTATGAAAATATATATGAATCAAAAATATAAAAAGAGGACTACTAATCAAACACTATCAGTATTACAAAAAGAAAAAAAGCTAAATTGTGTCTAAATAAAGTTTAAATAATGACAACAAAGTAGTTTAGTCTAACATAATAGGCAATACAAAATATATTCCCACTGACATATGCATGAAAGAATAATAAATCATTGCGTTGGAAAAAGTATATAGTCAATGACCCAGTATATAGCCAGGAAAAATTAGTATGTATACCAAAAACCAAAGTCTTCACTCCGGGAAGAAGCCCACCGACGGGTGAAACATGTTGAGTGTTTACTTTACCACAGCCTTTATGTAATCTTCTATTCTGAGGGACTTATGATGGATCTGATGCCGCATTTTGGACTTTATTTTTTGTTCCTGTTATAAGCAGACTTTGGAAACACATCCTGTACAATCAATATGGACACAAACTCTACACAATCTAGCTGCAGCTGAGTATTACCCTCCTTACTGTTTGGGCATTACCTGTCCTTGCAGTGCTGCGCTTTGTGGTGTTTTCAATATGTATGACTCTGTTTGCTAATATGTCTTTATTAGTCATATTTTTCTTTATTTGCTGCATCAGTTCTCATTGATTTCATTTTGGGAAAATGCTGTTCAGGGTATAACTATTATTATTGTTATATTATTTTTCCCTGGTTGCTTTATCTCTTTTTTTCCCCTCTGTTTTTGGTATACATACTAATTTTTCCTGGCTATATACTGGGTCATTGACTATATACTTTTTCCAACGCAATGATTTATTATTCTTTCATGCATATGTCAGTGGGAATATATTTTGTATTGCCTATTATGTTAGACTAAACTACTTTGTTGTCATTATTTAAACTTTATTTAGACACAATTTAGTTTTTTTTCTTTTTGTAATACTGATAGTGTTTGATTAGTAGTCCTCTCTTTATATTTTTGATACATATATATTTTCATAGGCTGTCTTTAGTATTTTTATGTTTTTAAGTTAGTGTGTCTTGTTGTTTAATCAATAAAATCTTGTTCATTTTTTCTGAATTGGTGGAGCATCTGTTTCTTTTTAACCATCTTTATCTGATAGATTAGTTTAGGTGTAATTTAGAGTGCTACTAAGGGGATTGTCTTTGTTCTTTTCATCTGTGTGTCTTATATAGTTTTCACTATCCCCTAGCACCATCAGGTCCTATTTAATTTATATACTGACTTTAATTGGGGTATATATTTTATTTTACCCTTATAGTTAGTTTTATTAAAGGGCTTGAGTTAACCTTATATATTATGTGTTGAGCAACTTCTCCTTTTGTGTGTTCTATATATATATATATATATAAAAAAAAAAGAGGCGCATCGTTAGTAATTTTTTGTAGGATTGTAGAAACACTGTGTAATTATGTGGTGGTCCTGATCATTAGGGTCATATGAGTTTTGTAGCCGTTTGTATGTATCTCTGTTTAGAGTTATAGATGTAGGGTTTTAATGAACAAAACACAAAGTGAATGAACAACACAATGCAACAACAAGGGAGTAGGCAGGGGGTTGGGGGAAGGGTGGGGAAAAAGAACAAAAGTAAAAGAAGTACAGGGGAAGGGGGGCGGCAATGTTTCGGGGTCTAAACCCCTTCTTCAGGCCCGTTCCCAAAAGATACATTGTATGGTGGCTAGTAGGGCTGTTGTGTGTATTTTATTTTGGGTAGCGGGGGTGGGTGATTGGGATATTAGCCCCAAGGTTGGGTGTTTAGGCCTATCGGGTGGGTAGTGGGAGGGGTTTTAACCTCTAAGGTAATGAAGGCTCTAAGGTAATGAAGGGGTTAAGTCCCCCCGCAAGCACTCCGCAAGGCCTAAACACCCACCAAGGGCCAAATAGTGGTTAATGGCCAACAGCAACAGCATAAAATGCTCAGGGAAAATGTAGCTATACACTGGCGACACACTTTATTCGAGCTCGGCTAGTCCCACGAATTCGAGTATACCCGGGTGTATTGAGGTTTGTGACTGTTTTCTGCCCGAGTGCATTGAGGTATTTTCCAGGCAGGGATTGAAGCATTTTATTCCCGCTGGCTGCAATACTGCACAGTATATATATATATATATACTGCATTACAATTCATGAATTTATGCCATCTGGTAGACACGCGAAGCATTGCAGCCTATTAAATCCTAATCATTATCATTTAACAGATCAGCCGCCCGTCAGCCAGGCATGAACCCAGGCTGGGAAGGCAAACGCAACGGGGCTTGTCAGAGGTGAGGAGCGGTGCATTCCAGGTATCTGCCAGGTACATACTGGGTATTTGCTCGAATAAAGTGTGTCGGTGCAGTATATACCAAACTAGCAATGTGCCGGTGAGAGTGTCCTGTGATGTTTCTCTTGCTCCCTGGGTGTTCCCAACATTAACCACTAGTACCCCATATGTAGCTTCCAGGACTGATTGCTGGTTCTCTGCAGGGCTACCTGAGGACTCCCTTACTTTGGACTTGTGTGATCACTGCTAGATTGGTCTATATAGCTACATTTTCCCTGAGCATTTTATGCTATTGCTGTTGGTCATTAACCACTAGTACCCTATATGTAACTTCCAAGACTGATTACCGGTTCTCTACAGGGTTACCTGAGGACTCCTGTACTTTGGACTTGTGTTATTTCTTGTGTGGATACTTCATGTATCATTGTCCCTTTTATGGTGTATTTTTTGGGAGTTTGGTACAGGGCAAAGGGAAGTACCTTTGATACAACGTATCTTTTGGGAACGGGCCTGATGAAGGGGTTTAGAGCCCGAAACGTTGCCGCCCCCCTTCCCCTGTACTTCTTTACGTTTGTTCTTTTTCCCCACCCTTCCCCCTCTCCCTTGTTGCTGCATTGTGTTATTCATTCACTTTGTGTTTTGTTCATTAAAACCCTTTTGGTTCACTGCTCCCCTCCTTTTCTTTTTTGCGTGCTGGGAACAATTGTTTTCTATATCTTTATTTGGGAGGAATTGGGGTCCTCCTTGTTCCACAATGCACCTATTATTCCATTTACCTTTTGCGTGCTGTCTAATTTTTGTTTGATACATTTTATTACTAGTGCAGATGAGCAGGGGTCTCGGGAGCAGAACTGCATTGATTTTAGGTCCGGGAACCTCCTGCTTCCCGAGATACAGGTGCTGATATCTCCAATGCTTTTGATTCCCACGATCACGTGACGCAGGACATTTACATGAACAGGAGATACAGGCACCCCATAACGGGGCCTGTATCTCGGGAAGCAGGGGGTCCCCGAGGCTGAAATCAATGCGGTTCAGCTCAGGAGACCCCCTGGCCCATCACAATATTAATAAAAATTACATTAAAGCAGATTCATTACCTTAGCGGATATCTGCTAAGGCAATCAAAGGGTTAAACACCAGTGTCGTGTTTCTTTTGGGTAACGGGGTGGGTGAAGGGGGTATTTGGCCCTTGGTGAGTGTTTAAGCCTTGCGGGGTGCTTGTGGGTGGACTTAACCCCTTCATTACCTTAGAGGTTAAAACCCCTCCCACTACCCACCCGATAGGCCTAAACACCCAACCTTGGGGCTAATATCCCCATCACCCACCCCCACTACCCAAAATAAAATACACACAACAGCCCTACTAGCCACCTCCTAGGCCCCCAATAAGCATTACAATATTTAATAAACAACAATACACAACCCACCCCTGTGCCCCCACATGAAACCATTATTTATTTTGTTAAACACAAGATTAATACCACAGGCCAGTGGGGGTCCCCGGGTGGTCAGACGGGTGTCCACAGGCCCACAGAGCACCCCAGGGAGTACCCACAGTTGTCTGATTAGCAGTAGGCATTTTGGGCGATAAGTGGCTTATGAACGCTTACTGCATAGGCCCCATAGAGTTATAAGGTTTGTCATTATTCATTACCAGTTTGTTGTGTCTAATTGCTCCTGCATCCCATTCTATGTACTACTATAAGAGTTAAACCCCAAGTTACAGAACAGGCCCCCACCTCAGTGAAAGTCTCTATAGTCTGAGGAAAAATAAAGAGGGGTTACATTGGAGGCGCTGCTGAGATATTTCCTGAATTACAATAGTTGGTGTGGTGCACTGGCCACGTATCACGGTCATAGCAAGGACAAGACACCATTTTGCAGTTTCACAATGACGGCTGCCATTTTAAGTGAGTGGTGTGCTCGGGAAAGCCGGGACCCTAATAAGGCACTATTATTAACTATCATTGATACTACTGATGATGTGAGCCTCAGAGAGGTGATAGGAGTGACCCCCGCATGGGGACCCACTGAAATACAAGACAAAATGATGTGATACAAGAAAATAATTGCATATATATTGTGTGCATGTGAGAACAATGTTGATCCTGTGAAGGTGCCTGAGGGAATTACGGGGACGGACCTTGATGTGTGGGATATTACAAGCATGTGTAAACATGTCGCTGACTCTGATAATGTTATAGGGCCCATTATTGGAGACAGGATCAGAGAGTTAATAGCTAAAGAGGGGGCCACTAGAGATGAAGTTCACAGTGAAATATTCCCTCAAGTCCCTACCTCCGCCTCTCTCTATATCTCATTAGGCCCTTATCACTGCTATGGGACAGCTAGTGAAAGAGTCTATCCTGTCTAGTCGGGGGGATCATCACTATTGAAGGTTGAGAATATTCTCTGGGGTATGCCCAACACCCACTAGTTAAGACGATTTTGTGAGTTGGATAGAGCAGGCTATGCAGATGGTGCAGCAGTGGAGGGGCTCAGATCAAGATAAGAAGATCTGGATTGCGGAAAGCCTAAAAGGGTTCTCAATAGCTATAGTCAGAGCTATTAGAGAAGGAAATGAAATCAGTACACCAAATTAATATTTACAAGCCCTAGAACACACATTTGTCACCACAGAGAGTGGAGAAGAACAGAATATCCAATTCAGGGGGATATTCCAGCGAGAAGGGGAGAAACTATATGACTTTCTACGCAGACTTGAGGGGGTTCTGTTGAAAGTGGTGCGGAGTAAAGGTATTTCCCCTGATCGGACAGACTGCACTCGAGGAGTACCTCCCAGAGATGTTATGCAACTCAGACAGTGAAAGGAGTCACCGCCTAAATTCCTAGAACTATTGAGAGAAATAAGGGATGAGGAACAATGGATGGCGCTCCGTCCCGGCTGGTGGAATTACTGTTGTCAGGGACTCCTAGACATCCTGCTCCTAGCCATAGTTCCTTTCCTTGTCCACCGGGTGTGCTGCTGCTTTCTGTCTGCTCTGGGGTTTGTCTGTCTGTCTGTCTCCTCTTGTTACTCCTGTTCTCTGTCCTTATAGTTCCTGCTTCCTGTCTGGGCTTTTGCCTTTGCTTTATGTCAGACTCCATGCCATTGCCTTTGCTTCAGCTTATTCATGTATCTGTTCCTGTACCAGTCCTGTTCTGTATTGGAGTCCTGTTCATATTAAAAGCCCTGGCTATTTAACTAGATTGTCCCAGTCTATTTCCTGCTAGCAAGTCCCAGACCTGGGCTCCTCTGCCCAGTTCCTGCCCCCTGTCCTGCTCCTGCCTTCCTGTTGCCGAACCTCTGCGTGTTGCCCACGACGATCCTGCTTGCTGCCTGCCACCAACCCCTGCTTGCCCACAATGATCCTGCTTGCTGCCTGCCACCGACCTTAGCCCGTGACCCCAACAAATCTAGTCCCGCTGTTCTGGCCACCGAGGTCCTACCCGTTCCTGGAGTCTCCCTCGTGACAACTGCAGGGATAAAGCAGCAAATTGTCGGTGGGGATCTGGAGACAGTACTACAGAGACGAGAACAGTGGATGAGGGACCACCTCATGGAGTGACCACAGATAGACCAAGTGAAGAATGGTCGAATCTGAACAAGACCGATGTATTACCCCAGGGGATGCCAAAATTGATGACCACTATGCGATTGGAGGATGCAGGTACTGTATGGAAAGGGGAAAACAACCCAGAGGAGAGGAGTGGGAACTGTGCATGGAGCCAACCCTCAGCAGGGGAAGAAAACCATTGAGGAGCGGTGACCCAACCAGTGATTGATTCAACTTCCGTTACCGGTGTGGAGAAGTTGGACATTACTCCCGCTATTGCAGAAATCGTGAGTATCCTCAGCGGGTGATTAAACAGTTCATCTGTACTCGTCCACAGTCGGGAAATGGGCATAGTACCCAGTGAAAGAGCCTACTGAGTCCCTGCTGAAGAAGAGCTCCATTAAACTGGCACCAGCTGAAGGCCCAACGAATTACCCCATGCATCGAGGGTTATTAGGACCATCTGCAAGAGTGAAAGCTAAGATAGAGGGTATTACATACTTGTGGTGTGATTACTGTTCGTATTGGTTCCTATGCGGGGATCATCCTATGGCGCTGGGTTCCCTCACCGGTGGAGGTGCTGCACCAAGGCGGACTAATGACATCCCAGGCTCCCAGTGGCGGGGGCTCAGGCAGCCAGAAAGGTAACGGCAGTGCCGGTAGTCCCTTTAGTCAGGAATGAGGGTTACACCAGTTTGTTGAGTCTAATTGCTCCTGCATTCCACTCTGTGTACCACACACTATAAGAGTTAAACCCCAAGTTATAGGACTCAACCCCCCACTTCAGTGAAAGGCTCTATAGTCAGAGGAAAAGTAAAAAGGGGTTACACACAAAAAAGTACATCTAGATAATTAAACATTAGAAAGGTTAATTAAACAAAATTTCCAACAATCCATTTTTTTAACCCAAAATAGGAAACTGTTATACAACTATTATTATAATAATACAGTGTAGTCCCATTTAGATATGGGCAATTTGTTTTTGTGAATTTGGATCCACCTTGAATCCGTCAGTACCTTTGATCCGCGAATTTCTAAGGATCAGTCTCCAAAAGTAAAATCCACAATTGCAGATTTTTTTTTCTTCACAGGCATGAAAAAATCCTTCCTACTTATCAGCTGGTTTAACTCACACTGCTAGTGCTGTGGCCTAGGAAAGTGATGGTTGTTGGTGCTTTTCCTGTTTGGTCTAACACCATTTCAGTCATTATGTTGATGTCTTAGGCATATTATCAACTCTATATAGTTGGGATGGGACTCATTTAAATATACTTTGCATATGCATTAGCATGTCATTCAGGAGATAGGTATATATATATACAGTGTTCGACAAACCTATACATTTGCTCGCCCCGGGCGAGTGGATTTTACATCGTGGCGAGCTCCTATTGGCCCAAGCAGCACACGTTTGGTACTAGCTGGCGAGTAGATTTTTTGGTGATTTGTCAACCACTGTATATATATATATATATATATATATATATATATATACAGAAAAAGAGAGAGAGCACACGCCCCATAGCATAACACTGTATGTTTATGGTAAAAAAAAAGGGAAGGGGGGGTGGGGGGGGATAGGAATCGCACTCACAAGATTAAAATGAATAAAAGGCAGTTTGTGAATATATATCACCACCATCCGGTTCTGTATAGTAGAATAGCGTCTCTGTGGACTCCTTCAGGACTGCCAATCGAAATCACTGTAAACCGGATACCAGGGGCGCCGTTTGCCGTCTATTTGCTGTCCGGAACTCAGCTCTCCACTCTGAATGGCCGCTTGTAGTGTTCCCACGCTAGGTTTGGCCTCGTGCGCGTGCGCAGCGTCGTCGTGACGTAATTGCGCTCTCAGTATCCCTGACGCGTTTCGTCACCAACGGGCGACTTTCTCAAAGGGCTGATGATGTATGGAAGGAAGTCCTGCCCCTTTATAGCCTGTCCATTGCTAAGCAACCAGTAATAGGCTAATTGTTTAACCCGTGTCATGCTGATAAACTGGTATTCAATGAAGCACAAAATCTACATGACTAACTATATAAAGGCAGAATGAGGACAAATATATAAGGGTATAAACATATAATACGTGAAGGATCTAAAAAACATAATACTTGTATATATGAAAAACATACTTAAAGCTCAAATTAACTATAATTAACACATGAATACTAAAAATTCATTATATTACAATTTATAATTTAAAATGGTATCAAATAGATTTTCTGGATTAGAGGGCTGACATAAAATAAAGATGTGAAATGAATTAATTGAACCCCTATTGTTTATCAATTACTATACTATGCATTATTATAAAAAATATTTTATAAAGAGACGTTACATATAACCAAAAAAATAAAAATAAATATACAATAGCAAATTACAAATTACATATAGAATGTGATAACCCCTAAATCTTAATTAAAACATCAATTATATATATATATGTATATATTATAATCTAATGATTAAAATAACGTAATTTTATATATTGAGCTGTTGAGGATTAAACATTGATTCAACCGGGACAGGTGACTATACTAGTAAATGTAGCTCTTATAAGTAATGTATAAAATATTTTATGTGTATTGAAGCTACAAATGAGCTAAAGAGCTACCTCATAGTTCTAAGGGGCTGTTTATGCTCCCCAGATATTATTTCCTAGACTGGCAACCTAATACATATCAACCAATGTATGTAAAGTAAATATATATAAATATAAACTATACTCATTTCTACAAAAATTAAATTATTATAAAAAAATAAAAAAATTATTATAATTAAATAAAAATGTCTAAAATAAAAATGAAATTATAATGAAGAAAAAACAAAATATATGAAAAATATATATATAAAAAAAGGATTAGAAATCCAATGAGCTTGAAAAGGAGAGAGGAAGAGTTTCAAGGACTAAGTGAATGAAGGATGACTGTGGACATTCCTTTATATAATATATGTATGTCAATTGTAATACTAAATGAATTAGGATAGTAATAAATAATTATAGACACTCTTGTCTATCATTCATATAATGTAATCCTTCAATGGGGGATGATGAGAGAAGGAAAATTGGGGGTGGGATGGGTAATGGGGGGGGAAAGGGAAACAAGGGGAAGGATAGGGCAGGGAAATTACTGCTTTTGGATGTGGGAGTGGAGGAAAAAGAGGACCGAGGGAAGAGAGCTAATGACTGTACTCCCTTAATTAGAGCGACGAGAATCCAAGAGGGCAGGAGATCAGACTAGTGTACTGGCATCCAGACACTCATTGAGTCCTCCAGGGGTAAGAGTCCCTAACTGGTGGATCCAATAGGTCTCCTGTCTGCACAAGATCTTGTAACGATCGCCTCCCAGAGCACAGGGTGAAATATATTCCAGGCCCATTATTGTCATACATTTAGGGTCCTGATTATGTATAGCTTTATAGTGTCGGGAAATACTATTGACAATTAGTCCCTTTATGACACTCCTTCTGTGCTCCAGGAAACGGATGCAGAGGGATCTTGTGGTGCGTCCAATATAGCGTAGCCCGCAACCACACTGGATGCAGTACACCACAAATGAACTGAGACAGTTAATATAATTCCTAACCTGATAATATTATCTCTATTGGGAGAACTGAAATCGGACCGGATCTTCAAATGTCTACAGGTAATGCATCTACCTCGTCCACATCTATGATTTCCTTTGAGGCCATTGAGAGCCAATTTATTAGAAACATTCTGTGATTTTAATTTGGTTGGAGCTATAATGCTCTTCATACTTCTGGCCTTTCTGTAGACAGAATGCATTCTTCCGGATCGGGCATCAATTGTCTACAGAAAGGCCAGAAGTATGAAGAGCATTATAGCTCCAACCAAATTAAAATCACAGAATGTTTCTAATAAATTGGCTCTCAATGGCCTCAAAGGAATTCATAGATGTGGACGAGGTAGATGCATTACCTGTAGATTGGATCCACCAGTTAGGGACTCTTACCCCTGGAGGACTCAATGAGTGTCTGGATGCCAGTACACTAGTCTGATCTCCTGCCCTCTTGGATTCTCGTCGCTCTAATTAAGGGAGTACAGTCATTAGCTCTCTTCCCTCGGTCCTCTTTTTCCTCCACTCCCACATCCAAAAGCAGTAATTTCCCCCCCCCTTTATCCTTCCCCTTGTTTCCCTTTCCCCCCCCCCCATTACCCATCCCACCCCCAATTTTCCTTCTCTCATCATCCCCCATTGAAGGATTACATTATATGAATGATAGACAAGAGTGTCTATAATTATTTATTACTATCCTAATTCATTTAGTATTACAATTGACATACATATATTATATAAAGGAATGTCCACAGTCATCCTTCATTCACTTAGTCCTTGAAACTCTTCCTCTCTCCTTTTCAAGCTCATTGGATTTCTAATCCTTTTTTTTATATATATATTTTTCATATATTTTGTTTTTTCTTCATTATAATTTCATTTTTATTTTAGACATTTTTATTTAATTATAATAATTTTTTAATTTTTTTATAATAATTAAATTTTTGTAGAAATGAGTATAGTTTATATTTATATATATTTACTTTACATACATTGGTTGATATGTATTAGGTTGCCAGTCTAGGAAATAATATCTGGGGAGCATAAACAGCCCCTTAGAACTATGAGGTAGCTCTTTAGCTCATTTGTAGCTTCAATACACATAAAATATTTTATACATTACTTATAAGAGCTACATTTACTAGTATAGTCACCTGTCCCGGTTGAATCAATGTTTAATCCTCAACAGCTAAATATATAAAATTACGTTATTTTAATCATTAGATTATAATATATACATATATATATATAATTGATGTTTTAATTAAGATTTAGGGGTTATCACATTCTATATGTAATTTGTAATTTGCTATTGTATATTTATTTTTATTTTTTTGGTTATATGTAACGTCTCTTTATAAAAATTTTTTTATAATAATGCATAGTATAGTAATTGATAAACAATAGGGGTTCAATTAATTCATTTCACATCTTTATTTTATGTCAGCCCTCTAATCCAGAAAATCTATTTGATACCATTTTAAATTATAAATTGTAATATAATGAATTTTTAGTATTCATGTGTTAATTATAGTTAATTTGAGCTTTAAGTATGTTTTTCATATATACAAGTATTATGTTTTTTAGATCCTTCACGTATTATATGTTTATACCCTTATATATTTGTCCTCATTCTGCCTTTATATAGTTAGTCATGTAGATTTTGTGCTTCATTGAATACCAGCTTATCAGCATGACACGGGTTAAACAATTAGCCTATTACTGGTTGCTTAGCAATGGACTGGCTATAAAGGGGCAGGACTTCCTTCCATACATCATCAGCCCTTTGAGAAAGTCACCCGTTGGTGACGAAACGCGTCAGGAATACTGAGAGCGCAATTACATCACGACGACGCTGCGCACGCGCACGAGGCCAAACCTAGTGTGGGAACACTACAAGCGGCCATTCAGAGTGGAGAGCTGAGTTCCAGACAGCAAACAGACGGAAAACGGCGCCCCTGGTATCCGGTTTACAGTGATTTCGATTGGCAGTCCTGAAGGAGTCCACAGAGACGCTATTCTACTATACAGAACCGGATGGTGGTGATATATATTCACAAACTGCCTTTTATTCATTTTAATCTTGTGAGTGCGATTCCTATCCCCCCCCCCACCCCCTTCCCTTCTTTTTACAATAAACATACAGTGTTATGCTATGGGGCGTGCGCTCTCTCTTTTTTTCTGTTTTTAGATATCCATGGAGGTGGTTAACCCCGTGTGAGAGCAGCCGAAGACCCCCTTATCTCCATCCAATACCCCCCATTATGGACTAACTATTGAAGGACTGGTTGGACTTTATTTATTCATTTTTTCTTTTTTAAGCACTTTTTGCACTTTTTCTCATATATTTTTTGATGGTGTTGTATTGTATAGTTTATCAGATAATATTGTATTATATTATATGTCATCTAATTTTGTATTTCTCTATCCTATACACACTTATAGCACTATATACACTTTCTATTTATATTAATAGTCACTATAGTTCACTCATCAATAGTATATCACAGTACT